>NW_027512374.1:300000-534760 GCF_048772815.1 Callospermophilus lateralis | reverse complement strand
TGGCAGAACTTCATGTTTGTGGAGTTTTTACCCTGTCCCTTACTTTTGGAAACTCCTCTACCACCTGCAAATTTGTGAACTCCTGAGCATTTTTCATTACACATATGTATTCAAAGATTTTCTAACTCTTCTCCTCTAATTGTGTCTTATGTGGGGCGAAGGTAATGTCAAGGCATTGTGCTGAATGAGGGTGGGAAGATTTTTGTGTAGCACATATTTGCATACACATTTGATACATTTTCCAATTTTCCATTCAAAATACTGAATCCCTGACACTAACACATACCCTACTAGACTTTGACTTTTAATCCTAATATGGTGGAGAAAAATAACCCAAACAGAATAGAAATACAAGAGGTTCACAGGAGGCATGGTGTATAGTTGGACATGCCTTTCGTATGATAAATGGTAGGTGTTATAAATCTAGTGAATTTTAATTGAAATAGTTCTCCATGTGTTTTAAAAGTTAACAAACATGTGAATAACTGTCTCCCTTTCTCTGTAGCCTATTCATCACATGTAGTTTTATATGCACATATAGAATTCTACCTGGTATCACTCGTACATTTTGTGAGGTGGCTGGCTTGGCAGATGCAAATTGTGAGAAGAGATCACTCCTACTAAATGCTGTTGGAACTGAAAATTCAACATATGAGTGAGCTTCTTATTTGAACAACATAAATCCATGTTCATTAAAATGAATATTTTTGGATCTGTGGATGATATATTACTTCGTGGTGAATTTCGATTGGCATACATAATGCTACTTTTTAATGTCTGTGTGTGTATGTGTGTATATATATATATATATATATATATATATATATATATATATATTCACTCTCCAGATTTTTCAAAATATGAAGTATATTTTTCTTATTATACACTCCCTAAATTCACTCATATTCATGTATTTGGATTAATAATCAAGTTTTCACAAGAATATTCTCAGAATTATTCATCCACCAGAAATACATATTTTTTTCTTAGTACTGAAAACTAACTTTGGGGGATCATATGATGGTGGTGAAGGGAGTGCATCACCCCCATGTACCGCGTCACTGTGCGGGAGAATGACGAGTTTTAATGGCTAAAACCTATCTTGTTAGAAATTTCCAGCAAAATTGGGGTGCTCCAAAACCTAGTCGACATATTTCCATCTCACGAGGATCAGCTACGCGGGCTCAAACACGAGTGATTTTTCCGCATAGAGGGTCATGCTGCTTATTCAGGAAATCGGTCTGCGGCTAGAGTCTGCGGCGTGCACTGGGAAACGAAGAGATAGCAATGCAAATATACAGCGGTGTGGATTCTGTGGGCTCCTGACAAGTATGCAATCACTGTGCTAAGTGCTGAATTCTGGGTTTGAGATGGGAAAGGATGCGGTCCAATTCGGTTCTCCACACCGGTCAGACCACAGAGGAAGCCAGCGGCCACCATCTTGGAGAGCTGATGTCACCATCCCTGTTTTCGACTGATCGAAGCTCATTCAGCTATAGAACAGGTAATTTCAGGATGCCATTCACCTTTGTGTCGCAGACAAATTACTCAGGCTCAGTGCCAAAGAACCTGCAGAAACTCCGTCTTGGAGCCTGCTCCTGTTAGAACATACACCAAGCCCAGAGCGGCCGAATTCCGCCTCTCGGAACTGATCTGGCCCAGGGCTAAAGAACCCGCGGAAACTGCTTCTCGTTCCGGGTCTTGCTGAATACTGTGGAGGTAAATATCAACCGAGCCTTCATAGGCAGTGGCAACAGGATTGAGACGCGGCTTGTGAGGGCCGGTCAGGACTCACCCATTGCTTTGGTCACCCAGAAAAGGGAACGAAATGCTGCCTTTCACATGGGATACCAACATGACAAATTTCTGATGTCATCAGAAAGCAGCAGAGGAGATAACTTCATTGATACCAGCAGTGACAGAAACAGTTGGTCTCCTGGTGAAGAAAGTGAGTCACAAACACCCGGGTCTCTCTCACTTTGTCATCAAGCCAGAGGGGCAGAGCAGAGCAGCTGCCCGCACCTGGAACAGACCCAGTGACACACCTGCATGGTAGTCACGTCAACCCAATTGGAGTAGAGGCAGAACAGAGCCGCTACCCGGGCCCAGAACAGGCCCAGCGACCCACAGGTGTGGTAGTCACGTCACCCCAATTGGAGTTGTTGCAGAGCAGAGCCTTCTCCCGTGCCTAGTACAATCCCAGTGGGTCACCGGCATGGTAGTCACATTACCCCAATAGGAGTAGGGGCAGAGCAGAGCCTTTGCCCATGCCCAGAACAGGCCCAGCAACCTGCAGGCATGGTAGTCACGACACACCAATTGGAGTAGGGGCAGAGCAGAGCCACCACCTGCGCCTGCAAGGTAGCAGACCTGCACCTGACCAGAAGAAGAGGCCCAGCGGCCTGCTGGCGCGACAGACACTTTACCCCATTTGGAGTAGGGCCAGAACAGATCTGTAGCCCGTGCTCACAAGGTATCCTGACCTGCGACCAACCGGCAGACCAGGCCCAGCGGCCCACCGGCGTGGTAGTCACGTCACCCCAATTGGGGTAGGGGTAGAGCAGAGCCGCCACCCACGCAAGCAAGGTAGGCAGACCTGCGACCGATCGGCAGAACACCGCAGGGGTCCACGGGCGTGGTAGACACGTCACACCAATTGGAGGAGGGGCAGAGGAGAGCAGCCTCCTGCACCTGCATGGTAATCAGACCAGCGACCGATCAGAATAACAGGCCTAGCGGCCCATCAGCGTGGTAGATATATCACCCCAATTGGTGGAACAGCACAGCCACCCCTGCCCCTGCAATGAAGACTTTTCAAATATACAAGAGCAATATAAATATATAGGGGGAAAATTTCAAAATCACAACAGTTTCACCAAGCAGAAAGAAACTCGAGCAGTATGAAAAGAAAAGGAAAAAAGAACCACAAGCAATGCAGGTCAACACAACTTTAGAAGAGGTAATAGCTGCAGCAGATGGAATGTCAGATAAAGAACTCAGGATATACATTCTTCAGATGATCTGAAGTCTCAAGGAAGACATTAGACAGCAAAATCAGACAATGAAAGATCACTTCAACAATGAATTACATAAACAAAACCAAGAAGCAAAAGATCAACTATACAGGGAGATAGAGGTTGTAAAAAATAACAAACAGAAATCCTAGAAATGCAGGAAGCAATAAACCATCTTAAAAACTCAATTGAGAATACTACCATCAGAGTAGAACACTTAGAAGATAGAAAATCAGACAATGAAGACAAAGTATTTCAACTTGAAAAGAACATAGACAGCTCAGCCAAACTGTTAAGAAACCATGAACAGAACATCCAAGAAATATGGGATAAAATAAAGAGACCAAACTTAAGAGTCATTGGGATACAGGAAGGTATAGAGGTCCAAACCAAAGGAATGAGCAATCTATTCAATGAAATAATATGAGAAAACTTCCCAGACTTGAAGAATGAGACAGACTCCCAAGTTCTAAAAGCCTACAGGACGCCGAATGTGAAAAATCATAAGAGATCCACACCTAGACACATTATAATGAAGATGCCCAACATACAGAATAAGGAGAGAATTTTAAAATCTACAAGAGAAAGGAAGCAGATTACATTTAGGGGTAAACCAATCAGGATAACAGCTGATCTTTCAACAAAGACTCTGAAAGCTAGAAGATCCTGGAATGACATTTTTCAATCACAGAAAGAAAATGGGTTCCAACCATGTACTGTGTATCCAGCAAAATTAAGCTTCAGGATGGAAGATGAAATTAAAACTTTCCACGATAAACAAAAGTTAAAAGAATTTGTAGCTAGAAAACCATCTCTTCAAAACATCCTTGGCAAAATATTACAGGAAGAGTAATTGGAAAATAATGAAAACCAACAGTGGGAGGTAGGACATTAAAGGGGGGAAATAATCAAAGAGGAAAACAATCCATGTTTAATAACATAAATAAACAAATATGGCTGGAAGAACAACCCTTATCTCAATAATAACTGTAAATGTTAATGGCTTAAACTCACCAATTAACAGACACAGGCCAGTAGAATGGATCACAAAACAAGACCCAATAATATGCTGCCTACCGGAGACGCATTTGATAAGAAAAAGACATACATACACTGAAGGTGAAAGTTTGGAAAAAATCATATCACTCATATGGACTTCGGAAAAAAGCAGGACTGTCCATACTCATATCAAATAAAATAGATTTCAAGCCAAAGTTAATCAAAAGGGATAAAGAGGGACACTACATACTGTTCAAGAGAACCATACACCAGCAAGACATAACAATCATAAATATGTATGCCCCAAACAATGGTGCAGCTATGTTCATCAAACAAACTTTTCTCAAGTTCAAGAGTCTAATAGACCACCATACAATAATCATGGGAGACTTCAACACAGCTCTCTCACCACTGGACAGGTCTTCCAAACAAAAGTTGAAATAGGAAACTATAGAACTCAATAACACAATTAATAACCTAGACTTAATTGACATATATAGAATATACCACCCAACATCAAGCAGTTACATTTTTCCTCAGCAGCACATGGATCCTTCTCAAAAATAGATCATATATTATGTCACAGGGCAACTCTTAGACAAATTAAAGGAGTAGAGATAATACCATGCATCTTATCTTATCATAATGGAATGAAACTAAAAATCAATGATAAAAGAAGGAAGGAAAAATCATGCATCATTTGGAGAATGAACAATAGGTTACTGAATGATCAATGGGTTATAGAAGACATCAAGGAGGAAAATAAAAAATTCTTAGAGAAAAATGAAAACACAGACACAATATATCGGAATCTATGGGACACATTGAAAGCAGTTCTAAGAGGAAAATTCATTGCTTGGAGTTCATTCCTTAGAAAAAGAAAAAAACAAAAAATAAATGATCTCATACTTCATCTCAAAATCTTAGAAAAACAAGAGCAAACAACAGCAAAAGAAGTAGAAGGAAAGAAATAATTAAAATCAGAGCAGAAATCAATGAAATCGAAACAAAAGAAACAATTGAAAAAATTGACAAAACTAAAAGTTGGTTCGTTGAAAAAATAAATAAAATGGACAGACCCCTAGCCATGCTAATGAAGAGGAGAGAGAACTGAAATTACAATTATATGGGATGAAAAAGGCAATATCACAACAGATATTTCAGAAATACAGAAGATAATCAGAAATTACTTTGAATCCTTATACTCCAAAATAATAGAAGATAGTGAAGGCATCGAAATATTTCTTAAGTCATATGATCTGACCAGAGTGAGTTAGGAGGATATAGACAACCTAAACATACCAATATCAATTGAGGAAATAAAAGAAACCATCCAAAGACTACCAACTAAGAAAATCCCAGGACCGTATGGGTATACAGCAGACTTTTACAAAACCTTTAAATATGAACTAATACCAGTACTTTTCAAGCTATTTCAGAAAATTGAAAAAGAGGGAGATCTTCCAAATTCATTCTACGAGGCCAATATCACTCTGATTCCTTCACCAGATAGACACTTCAAAGAAAGAAGACTAAAGACCGATATCTCTAATGAACCTAAATGCAAAAATCTTAAATTAAATTCTGGCGAATCAGATACAAAAACATATCAAAAAAATGTGGACCATGATCAAGTAGGATTCATCCCTGGGATGCAAGGAGGGTTCAATATACGAAAATCAATAAGTGTTATTCACCACATCAATAGACTTAAAAATAAAAACCATATTATCATCTAGATAGATGCAGAAAAAGCATTCGACAAAGTACAGCATCCCTTTATGTTCAAAACTCTCGAAAAACTAGGAATAACAGGAACATTCCTCAATATTGTAAAAACAATCTATGCTAAACTGCAGGCTAGCGTCATTCTTAATGGAGAAAAATTGAAGACATTCCCTCCAAAATCTGGAACAAGACAGGGATGCCCGCTCTCACCACTTCTGTTCAATATAGTTCTCAAAACACTGGCCAGAGCAATTAGACAGATGAAAGAAATTAAAGGCATATAAATAGGAAAAGAATAACTTAAATTATCACTATTGCAGATGACATGATTCTATACCTAGCAGACCCAAAAGGGTCTACAAAGAAACTAATAGAGCTAATAAATGAATTCAGCAAAGTGGCAGGATATAAAATCAACACGCATAAATCAAATGCATTCCTGTATATCAGCGACAAATCCTCTGAAATGGAAATGAGGACAACCACTCCATTGACAATATCCTAAAAAAAAAAATGGGAATCAACCTAACAAAAGAGGTGAAAGTCTTATACAATGAAAACTACAGAACCCTAAAGAGAGAAATAGAAGAAGATCTTAGAAGATGTAAAAATATACCCTGTTCATGGATAGGCAGAACTAACATCATCAAAATGGCGATATTACCAAAAGTTCTCTATAGGGTTAATCCAATGCCAATCAAAATCCCAAAGGCATTTCTTGTAGAAATAGAGAAAGCAATCATGAAATTCATATGAAAAAATAAAAGACCCAGAATTGCAAAACAATGCTAAGCAGGAAGTGTGAATCAGGTGGTATAGCGATACCAGACTTCAAACTATACTACAGAGGAATAGTAACAAAAATAGCATGGTACTGGTACCGAAAAAGGCAGGTGGACCAATGGTACAGAATAGAGGACACAGAAACCAATCCACAAAACTACAACTATCTTATATTTGATAAAGGGGCTAAAAGCATGCAATGGAGGAAGGATAGCATCTTCAACAAATGGTGTTGGGAAAACTGAAAATCCATATGTAACAAAATGAAACTGAATCCCTTTCTCTCGCCATGCACAAAAGTTAACTCAAAATGGATCAAGGAGCTTGATATCAAATCAGAGACACACTGTCTGATAGAAGAAAAATTTGGTTATGATGTACATACTGTGGGGTCGGGCTACAGATTCCTCAATAGGACACCCATAGTACAAGAGTTAATAACTAGAATCAACAAATGGGACTTACTCAACTAAAAAAGTTTTTTCTCAGCAAAAGAAACAATAAGAGAGGTAAATATGGAGCCTACATCCTGGGAAGAAATCTTTACTACTCACACTTCAGATAGAGCCCTAATATCCAGAGTATACAAAGAACTCAAAAAATTAGACAATAAGATAACAAATAACCCAATCAACAAATGGTCCAAGGACCTCAACAGACACTTCTCAGATGAGGACATACAATCAATCAATAAGTACATGAAAAAATGCTCACCATCTCCAGCAGTCAGAGAAATGCAAATCAAAACCACCCTAAGATACCATCTCACTCCAGTAAGATTGGCAGCCATTATAAAGTCAAACAACAAGAAGTGCTGGCAAGGATGTGGGAAAAGAGGTACACTTGTACATTGCTGGTGGGACTGCAAATTGGTGCAGCCAATTGGGAAAGCAGTATGGAGATTTCTTGGAAAGCTGGGAATGGAAGCACCATTTGACCCAGCTATTCCCCTTCTTGGTCTATTCACTAAAGACCTAAAAAGAGCATGCTACAATGACACTGCTACTTCGATGTTCATAGCAGCACAATTCACAACAGCAAGACTGTGGAACCAACTTAGATGCCCTTCAATAGAATAATGGATAAAAAAATGTGGCATTAATACACAATGGATTATTACTCTGCATTGAAAAATGAAAAAATCATAGAATTTGCAGGAAAATGGATGGCATTAGACTGGATTATGCTAAGTGAAGCTACACAATTCCTGTAAAACAAATGCCAAATGTCATCTTTGATATAAGGAGAGTTACTAAGAACAGATAGGGACAAAGAGCATGACAAGATGATTAACATTAAACAGGGATGAGAGGTTGAAGGGAGGGAGAAGGGAAATTGCATGGAATTGGAAGGAGACCCTCTGGGTTATACAAAATTACATACAAGAGAAATTGAGGGGAAAGGGAAAAATAATACAAGGGGGAGAAATTTATTACAGTAGAGGGAGTAGAGAGAGAAGTGGGGAGGGGCGGGGAGGCCAGGGGGAATAGTAGAGGATACGAAAGGCAGCAGAATACAACAGAAACTAGTATGGCAATATGTGAATCAATGGATGTGTAACTGATGTGATTCTGCAATCTGTATACAGGGTAAAAATGGAAGTTCATAACCCACTTGAATCAAAGTGTGAAATATGATATATCAAGAACTATGTAATGTTTTGAACAACCATAAATAAAAATAAAAATAAAAAACTATCTTTGGTGCATAATGCACACAATTCTAATATTTCTACAGTAACTGACCCAGTTTAACATCAATGCAAGTAGATTCCTATTGGACATGATGTGTATTTTGACATTCACTTTTATTCAACACTGATACATTACTATTTCATCAGTTTATGCACATAACAGGATATATATTTCATTCACAATTTAGAAAATTTATAGGCATTTGTTTCACTTTCAATCACTTCCTGCTTCAGAACACATGGATTCCTCCATATTTCTTGACTGGTCTTTTCATGAGACTTTTTTCCAAACATATTATTTTCGATTTCCATAATCACTTTTGAAACAAAACTCACACACACTTCATGATAAACAATAACCCTAAGATTACCATTAGATATATAACTGGTTGGAGTGAATGATTGTATGTCAATATATGATTTCCTATATATTTTCAGATATCAATTCAATCCATTATTTAAAGTGGAACCAGTTATAATATTTATTCACAGTATGGTCTATTCATGCATTATCTCTATATTCATAGACACAGGGTACACCACTTTGTACCCCCAATACTAATTTATATGTCTTCAAATATTGCTCCCAGTAATCGTGGAAGAAATACTCATGTCATATGATCTACATATACATTTGATCACAATATTTTTCTGGGCACAAAATGCAAAAATCACACTTATGATTGTACCAAATACTAAATGGAAAGTGAACATGGATTATTAAAACGATAAATGTCCTGATTGCCTAATGCTTTCAAATGTCATTCCTATTGGTGACGACATATTTGTTTCTTCCTAAGATTATGTATTCAATCTCAACCCTATTGAAAATGTCTAATCCTATCACTCACTGTATAATTGCCTAATTTCGTAAGGTCTGTATTGATATTTTCCTTTCTACATATTTTCCCCAGTTAATCATTGTGACTGACTCTTCACATGTGGTGAAATTTACATTCACTCTATAACCAAAACACTATTGCTACAGAACTTTTGCTCCATGTCCTATACTCACTCTATTTCCTAAACCTACTGACTACCTTCCTAATCCCACTGACTATCTCAATTTGAGTGGATGTTCTCTTCTAAAATCAATCTTCCAAGGTGTAAGGTCCTATGCCATTGATTATCGATTTATCTGAGACATCTGTGCAGAACGTAATTATAAGCTAAGTATCCCAATCAAGGGCCTAATGCCCTTCTGGGCTTCAAATCTTACCTAGATTTCTGTTTCCATACTTATATTTTACCTCTATAATCTTATAAATATCGCAGGTTCCCAATACTATTAATCATCCTTCGCAATGATTCGTAACCCAAATCAAATATGTTATTAACCCTAACAATACACTTTTCCCTCAATCTAACTTTGCAGAAGAGCAGGGACAGAGTTCGTCTTACAATACAGGAATTTAGGGTATCTTCCTCCTGCTGAGAACCTCAAATGTCCATGCAGATTTGATCCCTGGAGAAGATGTAGGCATCTCTGAAGGACCTGAGAGAGCAAATGTCATCTTCCATCGCAAACAACCTTTCCAGGATGAAGGGTTGTGTCTGAATAAGCCTCTCTCTTGTTAATGTACACAAGATAGACCAAACCAGGCATGTGTGGAGAGCTGTTCCTGGGTGCCTATGGTTGATATACCATTCTAACTTGTAAAAGTGTCACAGGAAGTAAGGGCAGCCTCCATCTCATAGGACAAAGTGGTTGCCAAGGCAATGACCTCAAAGAATTCCTGAAGGAAGTAATCTCACCTCACTTCCTTGGTGATGGAACTCTCTGAACTTGGAATCCGGGAAGCCAGGCACCCAGAGCCAGTCTCAGTCCCAGTCCCAGTGGTATTATTTTTTGGATTTACCAAGGACAGAGTCAGTCTTTCTTGGTACCTACTGAGGTGAGGATGAACAAATGTCAGGAAAGCTCTGAAGAGGGGCCTTTCCTGAGACAGCAGGTAGTGGCTCACCGCTGGCTAGTGACAACTTCACAGATTTGGCCAACGAGACCATATCTGACACAGGACAGGCGATTTCATCAGAACATAGTTTGGCCCACCAGTCAGAAGACACTCCCAATAGTCACAGACCTACTTGGGGAAGGAGCTTCCTTTGTGTGTGTGGGTGTGGGTTTGAGATTTTGTCTCATGTTCTGAGAATAGGTAGGAAAGGCGGTTTGTTTGGTTTGGAGTGAACTGTTTCTGGTAAATCGTTTGACAAGGCCAGTGTTTCTTTGTCTGTGTATCCCACTGTGTCCGTGGTTTTAGATATTAGAAAAGAGAATGAATCATTGGATGTGTCCTGTCTAGACTCAACTTGCCCAATTTATGAATGGACTGCGGTTTGACTTATGGGTGGACAACTCCAACAATCTTCCTAAGTTCCTGTTTTCTTCCTGAATTCTGGCCACTCTCCAGAATAGGCTCATGGTTTTTTGTCCAAAATATGTACCACCTCCAAGCTCTGTGACATGGCCATGTACTGGATAGCTGAAAGAAATGGGAGCATCTCAGAAAACTCAGATATTAGTTTGACCAAGAAATTCTAAGTGAAGAAACCCTGCTTTGGGCCTTTTGCTCACCAATTGTTCTGATGCCCTGAATGTCAGGAAGGTCTTTGCCTCAGGCCACACCATTGTAGAGCCTAAAGAAACAGTTTTCAAATGGAAATGAAAGGGCATCACCTGTGGCTCTTTGCTTAATTGCTTTGGAAAGGGATGTGTCTGAATCAGCCTTTTGGCCCTGTGTGAGACTGTGGCTTAGATTCTCAGCACCTGATGGATCTAAAGAAGGATCCCATGTGTGCATCCAAAACCAAAATGGACAAAAGAGCAGTCAGTGTGGATGAAGTCTCTCGCATTCCTCTGTAAGGTTCCTGTCATCCATCATGTGAGAATAGTGATAATTTGGTTCAAATGTGTTCCTCAAAACCCTGCGGAGGCTAGCCCATAAGTGCTTGGTTTTTCTCAAGACTCGAATTCACATAAAGAATCTAAAACACACAGTCAGTAGGCCTCAAATTGGAAAAGCAGTGCCATATTAATGGCAGGCCTATTTGATCACTCTTGGTTCACTGGAAGGATGTCCTGGCCACCCTAATTTTAGGCAAATGAGGGGCAAGGGAGGTTATATTGGACACTGTCTTGGGCTGCACCCCTCATGGAAACCTCCAGCCAGAGATTATGATGATTGTGTAAATGGAAGAAGATGAGTGCCATGTGGAAGTGTTTTGGATTTAATTGTGGATATTTGTGTGACACTTGGAAGACATAACAAGGTCTACCTGGGCTTGAACTCTGGTGTGATTCCCCTTATAGAGTGAGTTCAGGAACTGATCTCAGAGAAGTATTGCCATGTATTGTGTTGTGATTTAAGAGGCCATGTATGAGAGTCACCCTTGGAAACTGAGATCTAGCCCCAGAGTGGCTTTCCACAGAGCACTGGGAATTTCAGCCAAGATAACACATGATTTCATTCGAAAGACTTGGCAGCCATAGTTGAGAGTGAAAACACACATGGACCTCATATTGTAGACCTTAATGGGCCTGGCTTAATGTGACCTTTTGGCCATTCTTTGGGAAGCCTTGCCTGTGAGGGTTCTCCAGAGCTTTCATTGAAATAATCTTGCTCACCATTTACTGGTTCCTGAATGAATTGAAACCCACAGTGCCTCCAACTTCATCCTTGAAAAATGTCTAAATAAATACCATGAAATTTTTGAAATTCCCATGACCAGGTGGCACTGGAGAATCTTTGGATGTCCTGTTGCTGATCATGGATGTACCAGACAGTGCCTTGCTTGACTGAGTTTTATGAAAATTGTGTAGAACAGAGGTGCCAGAAAGTTGCAGCCTGCTGAGAAGTGGGCCTAGAGCTTTGGTGGGCAGGAGTGTGATAAAACATCTCTGTTGGAGCAATGTGGATCTTCCATTGACTTCCAAATGGCTTGTGGATTACATGAAGCAGCCAGCAGACCCTTGTAATTAAAGGCATCTTGTTATATGGAGAGGATTCAGGGCAATGTTCAGAATCAGGTTGCTATGGACAAGGATGCAATGTGGCAAGCTTTGAGGGATAGAAGCGTGGTTGGTGCGTTCTTCTGCAGACTCTGAACCACCACACATGACAGAACTCCCTCCAGCACTGTTTCTCAGTTGAACTCCTTGAATTTCATAAAGCAAATACCAAACTCCCAGTTCAGCAGCAAAAACCCCACAAAAAGTGGAGGAGGACCAAATGGCTTCACAGTCCAACGGGGAGACACTTAGCCCCCAGAGGCCACAGTTTACCTAAAAAGAAGAAAATCAACACTGCTACCTTATGTTCATTGGAAAATAAGATACCATGTCCTCCACGTCACATAGAGGCAGACCCAGCTTTGATGGTCTCACTACAAAGGAAGCCAATTCTCCTGACAACAACATATTTTTCACGTTCCCAAACTCAGAGGCAGTTGCTCTAAAAGTTTTTAGGCCAGCAGAGCTCCATGTTTGTGGAGTGTTTACCCTGTCCCTTACTTTTGGAAACTCCTCTACAACCTCCAAGGTTGTGAACTCCTGAGCATTTTCCATTCCAGATATGTATTCACTGATTTTCTATCTATTCTCCTCTAACTGTGTCTTACTTGGGGTGAAGGTAATTTCAAGGCATTGTTCTGGATGAGAGTGGGAGGATATTTGTGTAGCATATATTTGCATACAAATTGGATTCAATTTCCAATTTTCCTTTTGAAATACTGAATCCCTGACACTAACCCATACCTACTAGACTCAGACAACTCCTCCTAATATGATAGAGAAAAATAACACAAACCTATAGAAATACAAGCAGTTCATTGGAGGCATGTTGTATAGTTGGACTTGCATTTTGCATTATACAAGGTAGGAGTTATAAATCTGGTCAATGTTTAATAGAAAAAGATCTCCATGTGTTTTTAAAGTTAACAAATATGAGAATTCATGTTTCCCTTTCTCTTTAGCCTAGTCACACTTGTATATTTATATGCATATATAGAATCCTACCAGGTATCACACGTACATCTTTGTGAGGTGGCTGACTTGGCAGATTCAAATTGTGAGAAGAGATCACTCCTCCTAAATGCTGTTGGAACTGAAAATTCAACCTATAGGGAGCGTCCTAGTAGAACAACATTATACGTAAACTCATGTTCAGTAAAATAAATATTTTTGCATCTGTGGATGATATATATTTACTGATGAATTTCGATTGGCATTTATATTGCTACTTTTTAATGTCTGTGAGTGTTTTGTGTGTGTGTGTGTGTGTGTGTGTGTGTACACTCTCCAGATTTTTCAAAATATGAAATATATGTGTCTAATATACACTCTCTAAATTCATTTATGTTCATGTATGTGGATTTTTAATCAACTTTTCACAAGATTATTCTCAGAAATATTCATCCACCTGAAATACATATTTGTTTCCTAGTACTGAAAACTAACTTCAGGGAATGATGCATACAAATCCTAATTATTCTACAGTAACTGACCCAGTCTAACATCAATACAAGTAGATTCCAATGGGACATGATATGTAATTCTTTATTCATTTGTATTCGACACTTTTACATTATTATTTCTTCAGTTTTTGCACATCATAGGATATACATTTCATCCACAACTTCACAAATTTGTAGGCATTTGTTTCAAATTTAATCACTTTTTGCTTCAGAACACATGTATTGTCAGGGTTTCTTTACTGGTATTTTCATGAGTCTTCTTTCCAAACACATTATTTCCATAGTCACTTTTGAAGCAAAACTCACACACTCTTCATGATAAACCAAAACACGAATATTACCATTAGATGTATAACTGCTTGGAATGAATGATTGTATATCAATATACGATTTCCTGTGATTTTTCAGATATTAGATCAATTCAGTTTTTAAAGTTGAAAAAAGTTATATTATTCATTCACATTACGGTCTATTCATTCTTTATCTCTATATTCATAGACACAGGGTACACCTCTTTGTACCCCCGATTCTAATTTTACATCTTCAATATATTGCTTGCAGAAATGGTGGAAGACATACTCATGTCACCTGATGTACATATACATTTTATCAAAGTAATATTCTGGACAAAAAAATGTAAAGGTCACATTTATGATTGTACCAAAGCCTAAATGTAAAGTGTACATGAATTACTAAAAACATCCATGTCCAGGTTGCCTAATGCTGTCAATTGTCAATCCTATTGGTGACTACATATTTGTTTCTTCCTAATTTATATATTCAAACTCAACCCTGTTGGAAATGTCTAATCCTATCACTCACTTTATACTTTGCCTGATTTCATAATGTTTCTATTGATATCTGCTTTTCAACAAATTTTCCCAAGTTGATCCTAGTGACTGACACTTCATATGTGCTGACATTTACATTCACTCTATAATCGAAACCCTATTGCTAAAGAACTTTTGGTCCAAATCCTATACTCACTCTTCTTTCTAAACTTACCGACTATCTTCCTAATCCTACCGACTATCCCTTTTTGACTGGATGTTCTCTTCTACATTCAATAAAATGTCCTATGCCATTGTATATCGAATTATCTGAGACAATTTTGCAGAGCATAATTCAAAGCTAAGTATCCCAATCAAGGGCCCAATGTCCTTCTGGGCTTCAAATCATACCTAGATTTCTGTTTTCATACTTATATTTCACCTCTATATTCTTGTAAATATCGCAGGTTCCCAATAGCATTATTCATCGCACAGAATGATTCGTAACCCAAATCAAACCTGTTATTAACCCTAAACATACTCTGTTCCCTCAATCTCATTTTACAGAAGAGCAGGGACAGAGTGGTTTTTACAATACAGGAAACGTGGGGACCTTCCACCTGCTGAGAACTTCAAAGGTCCATGCAGAAATGATACCTGGAGAAGTTGTAGGCAGGTATGAAGGACCTGAGAGAGCAAAAGTCATCTTCCATGGCAAACAACCTGGTCAGGATGAAGGGATATGTATGAATCAGCCTCTCTCTTCTTATTGTAGAGAAGATGGACCAAACCAGGCCTGTGTGGAGAGCTGTTCTTGGGTGCCAATGGTTGATATACCATACTTCCTTGTGAAAGTGTCACAGGAAGTAGGGGAAGGCTCCATCTCATGGGACCTTTGGAAGCAAGTGTTAGGACAAAGTCGTTGCCAAGGCAGTGACCTCATTCAGTTCCAAAGAAAGTGACATACCTCATTTCCTTGGTGATGGAACTGTCTGAACTTGGTATCCAAAAAGCCAGGCACCAAGAGGCAGTCCCAGTCCCAGTCCCAGTGGGCTCACTTGTTTGGATTTACCAAGGACAGAGTCAGTTTTCTTGGTACCTAATGATGTGAGGATGGCCAAATGCCAGGAAAGCTCTGAAGATGGACCTTTCCTGAGAAAGCAGATAGTGGTTCACCACTGGCTCCTGACAATTGCACAGAGTTGGCCAAGGAAACCAGATCTGAGAGAAGACAGACCATTTCAGGGGAACATAGTATGGCCCACCAGTCAGAGGACACTCTGGATAGTCACAGACCTACTTGGGTGAAGGAGGTGCCTTTGTTGGAGTGTGTGTGGGTTTATTGTTTTGTCTCATGTTCTGAGAATAGATGGGAAAGGCGGTTTGGTTTGGAGTGGACAGTTTCTAGTAAGTTGTTTCACAAGGTGCGTGTTTCTATGTCTGTGTATCCCACTGTGTCCATTGTTGTAGACATTGGAAAAGAGAATGCATTAATGGATGTGTCCTGTCAAGTGTAAATCTTCCCATATTTCAACCTGCCCAATATATGAATGGAGTGCAGCTTGTCTTGTCGATGTGCAACACCTGCTATCTTTCTAAGTTGCTGTTTTCTTCCTGAATTCTGGCCACTCTCTAGAATACGCTCATGGATTTGTGTTCAAAATATGTACCACCTCCAACTCTGTGACATGGCCATGTACTGGATAGCTGAAGAGAATTGCGAGCATCTCAGAAAACTCAGATACCAGTGTGACCAGGAAAGTCTCAGTGGAGAAACCCTGCTTTGGGCCTTTTGCTTACTTATTGTTGTTTTTCACTGAATGTCAGGAAGTTCTTTGCCTCAATACACCCCTTTGTGAAGCCTGAAGTAAACAGTTTTCAAATGGAAATGAATGGCATCACCTGTGGCTCTTTGCTTAATTGCTTTGGGAAGGGATGTGTCTGAATTAGTCTCTTGGCCATGTGTGTGGCTTTGAGTTAGATTCTCAGCACCTGATGCATCTAAAGAATGATCCCATGTGTGCTTCCAAAACCATAATGGCAAAAAAATCATTCATTATGAATGAAGTCTCTTGCCTTCCTCTGTTAGGTTCCTGAACTCCATCAAGTGAGAATAGGGATTCTTTGGGTCAAATGAGTTCTTCAATTCCCTGCAGAGGTGCTTGGGTTTTCGAGTAACTCCAAATCACATAAGAAATTGATACCTGAAATCAGTAGGCCTCAAATTGGAGAAACACAGAAGTATTAACAGCAGGCTTATTTGATCACTCCTGGTTCACAGAAACGGTGTCCAGGCCACCCTGACTTTAGGCAAATGAGGAAAAAGCGAGCTGATTTTGGACACTGTCTTGGCTTTTCTCATGACTCCAATTCACATAAAGAATCTAGACCCCACAGTCAGAGAGCCTCAAATTGGATAAGCGGAGCAGTATTAAGGGCAGGCCTATTTGATCACTCCAGGTTCACAGGAAGGGTGCCCAGGCCACGCTGAAGTTAGGCAAAAGAGGTGCAAGAAGCTTATTTTGGACATTTTCTTGGGCTGCACAACTCATGGAAAACTCCAGGAAGAGGTTATGATTAGTGTCTATATGGAAGAAGAATAGGGCCATGAGGGAGTATTCTGGTTTTAATTGTTTTCATTTGAGTAGCGGTTGGAAGAGTTGTCTGGGTCCACCTGGACTTGAACTCTGGTGTGATTCTCCTTATAGACTGAGTTCTGGAACTGACCTGAGAGAAGTATTGCCATGAATTGTGTTGGGATTTTAGGAGGCCAGGCATGAAGTTGCCATTGGAACCTGAGATCTAGGCACAGGTTGGCTTTCCACAGAACACTGAGAATCTCAGCCAGGATATTACATGATTTTATTCTGAAAGACTTGGCATGCATTATAGAGATTCAAAACCCACATGGACCTCGCTTTATAGACCTCAATTGGCCGCGCTTCATGTGACTTTTTGGCCACTCATTGGGTAGCCTTGCATGTGAGAGTACTCCAGAGCTTTGCCTGAAATTAGTTTCCTAACCCTTTAAGGGTTCCTGAATGAATTGAAACCCACAGTGCCTCCAACTTTATCCATGAAAAATTGCTAGATAATTACCATGAAATTTTTTAAATTCCCATGACCAGATGTCACTGGAGAACCTTTGATGTCCTGTTGATGATCATGAATATACCAGACAGGGCCTTGATTGACTGGGTTTCATGAAAATGGTGTAGAACAGAGATGCTAGTAAGTAGGAGCCTGGTGAGTAGTGGGCCTAGAGAAGTGTTATGCAAGTGAGTGATAAAACATCTGTGGTGGGGCCATGTGGATCTTCCATTGGCTTCCAAATGGCTTGAGACTGACATGGTGCAGCCATCAGACCCATATACGTAAAGGCATATTTTTATATGGAGAGGTTTTAGGGCAAAGTTCAGAATCATGTTGCTATTGTCAAGGGGGCAAGCTACGTGGGATAGAACCCTGGTTGGTGCATTCTCCTGGAGACCATGCCCACCACAGCTGACAGAACTCCCTTCAGCACTGTCTCCCATTTGAACTCATTGTATTTCATGAAGCAAATACCAAACTCCCAGTGCAGCAGCAAAAAACACGACGATAATTGGAGGATGACCAAGTTGTGTCACAGTCCACATGGGGAGACACTTAGCCCTCAGTGGCCACAGTTTACCTACAAAGAGAGAATTCAGCACTGCTGCCTCATTTTTATTGGAAAATAAATAACCATGTCCTCCAGGTCACATAGAAGCAGATCGAGCTTTGATTGTCTCACTACAAATAAAGCTAAAGCTAATGAAAACAACATATATTTTAAGTGCCCAACCTCAAAGGCAGGTTCTCAAAAAGTCTTTAGGCCAGCAGAGCTCCATGTTTGTAGAGTGTTTACCCTGTCCCTTACTTTTGGAAACTCCTCTACCACCTCCAAAGATGTGAAATCTGGAGCATTTTCCATTCCTGATAGGTATTCACAGATTTTCTAACTCTTCTCCTCTAATTGTGTCTTACTTGGGGCGAAGGTAAGGTCAAGGCATTGTTCTGGAGGACAGTGGGAAGGATTTTCTGTAGCATATATTTGCATACACATTGGATTCAGTTTTCTATTTTCCATTCAAAATACTGAATCCCTGACTCTAACCCATACCCGACCAGACTCTGACTACTAATTCTAATATGATGGAGAAAACTAACCCAAACAGAATAGAAATACAAGCAGTTCAGAGTAGGCCTGGTGTATTGTTGGACTTGCCTTTTGCATGATACAGAGTTGGAGTTATGAATCTAGTCGATTTGTTGTTGAAATAGTTGTCCATGTATTTTTAAGGTTAACAAATATGTGAATTCCTGTCTCCCTTTCTCTGTATTCTTATATGTACATATAGATTCCTACCTGGTACCACACGTACATTCTTGTGAGGTGGCTGACTTGGCAGATACAAATTGTTAGAAGAGATCACTCCTACTAAACTTGTTGGAATTGGATATTCAACCTATGGGTGAGCTTGCTAGTTGAACAGCATTATACATAAATCCATGTTCAGTAAAATTAATATTTTTAGATCTCTGGATGATGCATATTTTATAATGAATTTTGATTGACATATATATTGCTACTTTTTTGTCTGTGTGTGTGTTTTGTGTATATATATATATATATATATATATATATATATATATATATATATACACTCTGCAGATTTTTCAAAATATGAAATATATGTGTCTTATATACACTCCCTAAATTCATTCATGTTTATGTATGTAGATTTATAATCAACTATTCACAAGATTTTTCTGAGAAATATTCATCCACCTGAAATTTGCCTAATGATCTCAAATGTCAATCCTATTTGTGACTACATATTTGTTTCTTCCTAAGATTATATATGTAAACTCAACCCTGTTCAAAATATCTAATCCTATCACTCACTTTATACTTTGCCTGTTTTCGTAATGTCTCTATTGATATCTGCTTTCCTACATATTTTCCCCAGTTCATCATTGTGACTGACTCTTCACCTGTGCTGACATTTACATTCACTCTCTAATCGAAACCCTATTGCTAAAGAACTTTTTTTCCAATTCCTATACTCACCCTTCTTCCTAAAAGTACTGACTATCTTCCTAATGCTATAGACTATCGCTTTTTGACTGGATGTTCTCTTCTACATTCAATCATCCAAGTAAATGTGGGGCGAGCTTCAGAGGAGGAGACAACCAACAGACTATCTCATGCAACATCAAAGGGTTTTTTGGGTGTCCAGCATGCTGGGGCTCAGAGATCACTTGAATCGAGGAGATAGCCCTGAGAATAGCTTAAGTAGAGCTTATATACTTTCCCTGGAGAGGGTAGGGAGGGAATTTTATTGATGGGTCAGGGCGAGTGGGTGGTTTGCGTGCAACTGGGTGAGGGAGTACATTCTGCAGTTGCGCAGTTGGGGACAGAACATTCTGGGAACAAGATTTGGAAGCATTTCTCAAATTTCAACAGTGTTTTGTTAAGCAAACAGAAAAACTAGAAGTGACAAGTACCTATTTTATTAACCTTTAATTCCCCACTTCTTCTTCTGGCTACTTTTAATCATAAAAATGATCATTGGCGGGTGTCACATTCTATGTCTGCTAGTGGGGTATTACCATAAGTTTAACTCGTCCAATTTGAGCCTGGAGAAAAGACATTACACGGTTGAGCAAACAGGGTTTTATAGTTAGCAATAATATGAGGATTATTATTGGACCTGCCAGGTTGATAAAAACGTAGTTAACCAGGAGGAGTGTGTGAACCAAGACTCAAGCCACCATTTTTGGGCCTCTCTCTCTTGTTGATGCTCTTCAAGGTGTCTTTTAAATTTACTCATAGATTTTATTACAACTCCAGTATGGTCAGCATAAAAACAACATTCTTCCCTCAATGCATCACAAAGGCCCACTTCTCTAATAAAGAGGAGGTCCAACCCTCAACTGTTCTGTAAAACAACTTCAGAGAGAGAGGTTAAAGATTCATGAAAAGCTCTGATGGGGGTTTCTAATATCTTAGTTTTGCTCTATTGCTGCTTCTAATTGGGTCATTTGTTGTGTCCCATGGACAATGGCAGTGGCTCCTGTGCCCACCCGTGCAGCAACTCCTATTCATAATAGGATGGCTAAAGTGAGCGATACATGTTCCCAGTGGAACCGGTTGTATGACCCCCCCCATTTGATCTTCAAACGAACCTGCATCATGATAGAGCACTCTGGGAAACATCTGCACCATTTCAAAATTAATCCCATCTGTTGGCCATTTCATGAAAACATAAACAATGTTTAAGTATATAGAATTATGCTGTTGTAGGGACAGACAAGGCAAGGCAACTAAGATAGCACTGAAGACAGGGAAACAGTCTTATTTTGTTGCAACCGGATTCAGAGGGCATTGCTTCTGTTGTAATCAATTAATCCCCTGAAACTCAAGTTTAGGTAGTTTCAGAATTTTGTACCCAGCATATAAGGATGGGGCTCAGAAGTTTACAGTCTGCAGAAGTTCAAAAAAGCAGTATTTTTTTCTGATTTTTCCTCTGTTCTGGGCAAGTTAAATTTTCAAGGACACATGGGAGGGGGAGAGCTTTTTATTCCCTTTCTTATTTTCCCCCTGCCAGCTGTTACAACGGAGCCCATTTGGTAATTTCTTTATCTTAGAAATGTAGCCATTTCTGCGAAGCCCCAGCTGAAGGCCAGAGGCCTTGTTCACATATTTTGTGAAAAACAAGTTAAGGGTTGTCTAGCTTAGAAGTAATGAGTTTTTTAGCCAGTGGCCAAGTAGAACAGGGCAATACAAAAAGATAAAGTTTATCTACATTGAACTCTTTATAGAAACTCTATGCTGAAATTTCTAAATTCAGCCATGGTGAAGACTTCTGGAGAAGGACATTTAAGACTTTTCTGTGGGCCTGGTACAGAGGGGGAATACGGGGAAGGTGGGGCTGAGAGAAGCTCTGAGGATCTGAGAATGAGGAAAAAGAGAGAAGTAAAAGAATAATTGGAAAGGGGTTTGGGAATTTCCTAGCAACAAAACTTCAGCAGTAGAACAGGTAGAGCAGAGCAGAAAACGGGAGTGAGTATCCCAAAATCCTGTGAGGGACTTTAAATTTTAGTAACCTGTTTTCAGTGATGACAAAGCAACTTTAATGGCCATTTATATTACATCTTGGATAAGGGTCTGAGAGCTCTCCTCAGCTCGTTTGAGCTTTGGGTTAGCTGGAAAGAGGACCTGGTGGGACCCGGTGAGGGCACTGACAGGAGAAGAGAGGAATGAGTCGGTGGAGGGGTACCTCAGTACCTGCTACCTCACTAGTGGGCAATTGTCTGAGAACTGGTGGAGGTTTGGGTTTTTGATCTAGTAATTGGAGGGGAGAAATCAGGTTGCTGAGGTGGGAGTGACAGCAGAGAGTCTGGAGCAGAAGGCTGAAAATAAAAATCTATTGGAGAAGCATAGTTCAGGATGTGAGTGAAGGAGGGAAAAGGCTTCCACATAGGGGAATCTCCTTTCACCCTTTTGAGCACTTGCAGAAGTTAAAAAGGTCACGCAAAATTTGAGGTTCTAGAGACCCCTCTGGGGGCCATCCTTTTTCTGTTTTCTACTTGGTAATATGGCCAATGCTGTGTACTGAATTTGATGAAGTATTGGGGTTCCATCAGGCAGCCCCTGTATGATCACATCTCCATGAAATACAGAAGAAGTCGGCTTTTCCCCCACACAGCCGTTACTGTTTGTGGCTTTGATAGTTTGCCGGGCAAACATAGTAATCTAGGCTAGCCAACCGCATCTGGCTCGCGTGTCCCTACATCCATAATGTTTGTTTCCATTATCTATGGTACGGAAGGGATTTAATGGTATTTTAGTGGGATTTTCTTCATCAGGGATATCCCAATAAAAAAGACCAATGGCCAGCTGACAAATGTCTGGGTGGAGATATTGCCACCAGGTCCCTAAGGGGGCTGTATGCGAGATAGATTATACTCTTTTCCAGTAGGATTTGTGATCAGCCATCGCTGCTTAACAGGCTGATGAGGGTTAGGACTACTTGTGGCCAAGGGGAGAGTATATAACCTTATCCACATGGCGAATACACAATTTGAAACTGTTACCAGTCTTTTATAGTTTCCAGAAAGATTCTGGACAAGGAGCAGGCTTGAGATGAGAGGCATGGATCCAGGAAGTGATTCTGTATACCTTTACCACTGTAGGTGTTATAAGTAGCACCTGGTATGGTCCTTTTCAGCAGGGTTCCAGGGATGACACCTGATGTCCTCTTACATACATGAAGTCTCTTATTTGATATGGATGTGGAATTCCCTGGTACACAGTTTGGTAGGCAGTGGCCAGCTATTTTCACAGGTATCACTGAGTTCTTTCAAGAGCTTTAAGTCTGTCAACCAAGAGGGTGTGAAATGGATCCTTAGGTCTTACAGTTGGGCTTAGGACCCTTACTGGACGAGGGCCACCATAGAGAATTTCTCAGGGGGTAAGGCTACTCAAAGAAACAGAAGGATTTTTTCTTGCATGAAACATTGCATAAGTCAGGAGCATAGTCCAATCTTCTATGCTGGTCTCTAAGCTTAATTTCGTTAAGGTCTCTTTAATTGTTCTATTCATTCTTTCTACTTGTCCTGAACTCTGGGGTCTATAAGCACAATATAACTTCCAATTAACCCCCAGGTTCCTGGCTAACCCCTGACTTACCTGGGCCATGAACATCGGTCCATTATCAGATCCTATTACCGGCTTAGCTTCCTCCAATGGTAGAGAGGCTTAGTCAGAAGCAGGGGAATCACTTAGAGTGTGTTGTGTGTTAGGGGACGAGGGCAGTGGATAAGGAGGGGAAGAAGAGTCCAGTAGAGTCAAATCTTGTGACTCAGGGAGAACAGAGGGCGGAGGAGGTGGAAGAGGTGAGGGTTTGAGAGATCATGGGGGAAGGAGTATGAGCAGAGGCATGGGCAAGGAAAGGCTTCACCCATGGAGGAGGAGATTTGCAGAGGTCGGCAAAGTTAAGATATATGGCTGTTGATCAGGATGGCTATGTGGCCCTGGCTGAAAGACAATATCTCTGACTTTTTAAATTAGTGGGAAGTAGAAAGATATTTCTAGGGGCCCTACGACTCCAAAATGGGCCATTCTGAGGCACAGAGAGTCTGCCAGGTCTAGCGTTTTACTAAAAAAAGAAAGATACTGAGCCCTTAAGCGGACTTTGGTTCAGTGATCAAGGGTCAGGGACAGAGGCATTGAAGTGCTCTGTCCCATAATGAAAGGTACACAAACAGTAAAAGCAAAGTCACATGACACAGATAAGACAAGACCATGAAGACAGGCAATGGAAGTCCAACACTGAGACCAGGAATGCGTAGCCGGCAAAACCCGATAGGATGGCAATACCTAATCTACAACAAAATATCACTGAGTCAATGAAGCAATTGTTCCTTGATTCTCCGAGTCCTCTGCGGGGTCGCCCATGGAGGTGCCCTATGTCTCTGTGACACGTCTCTCAGCCACCGTCGGAGAGACCCCAGGCTCTTCATCGCCAGCAATTTTGCCAAGCCCTAACATGACACCTGAAACCAGAAAGAGGCGCCTTACTTGCTCTGAGAGGAGCCCGTTGGGGGTCTCTCATCCGCCACTGCCAGAACTCGGTGGAACCTCAATATGTAAAGGTCAGGCGAGTGTCGGAGGAAGAGACTACCAAGAGACTGTCTCATGCAACAGCAAAGGGTTTTTTTTGGGTCCAGCTTGCTGGGGCTCACAGCTAACTTAAATAGATCAGAGAGCTCTGAGAACAGCTTATGCAGAGCTTACATACATTTCTTGGAGAGGGAAGGGAGGGAAGTTTACTGATGTGTAAGGGTGAGTGGACGGTTCGCGTGACACCGAGTGAGGCAGTACATTCTGCAGTTTGGCAGTTGGGAACAGTACATTCTAGAACAAGATTAGCAAACATTTCTCAAGATTTCAACAGTGTTTTGTTAAGCATACAGAAAAACAGGAAATTACAAGTACCTATTTTATTAACCTTTCACTACCGACTATCCCTTTTTGACTGGATGTTCCTTCTACATTAATTCATGCAAGGTACAAGGACCTATGCCATTGTATATCGATTTATCTGAGACATCTCTGCAGAACGTAATTCAATGCTGCGTATCCCAATCAAGGGCCCAATGCCCTTCTGGCCTTCAAATCATACTTAGATTTCTTTTTTCATACATATATTACACCTATATATTCTTATACACATAGCAAGTTCCCACTAACATTATTCATCCAGCACAATGATTTCTAACCCAAATCAAACATGTTTTTAACCATAATCATACACTGTTCCCTCAATCTAACTTTATAGAAGAGCAGGGAAAGAGTTGTTTTTACAATAAAGAAATGTAGGGAAACTTCCACCTGCTGAGAACCTCAAAGGCCCATGCAGAAATGATCCCTGGAGAAGATGTAGGCAGCTATTAAGGACCTGAGAGAGCAAAAGTCATCTTCCATGGCAAACAACCCGGTCAGGATAAAAGGTTGTGTCTGAATCAGATTCTCTTCTTAATGTAGAGAACATGGACCAAAACAGGCCTGTGTGGAGATCTATTCCTGGGTGCCTATGGTTGATATACCATTCTAACTTGTGAAAGTGTCACAGGAAGTAGGGGCAGCCTCAATCTCATGGGACCCTTGGAAGCAACAGTTAAGACAAAGTGGTTGCCAAGACAGGGACCTCATTCAGTTCAGGAAGGAAATGACCTCACCTCACTTCCTTGGTGATGGAACTTTCTGAACTTTGGATCCAGGAAGCCAGGCACACAGAGCCAGTCCCAGTCCCCATCCCTGTGGTCTCACTTATTTGAATTTACCAAGGACAGTCAGTCTTTCTTGGTACCTTCAGACGTGAGAAGAACAAATGCCAGGAAAGCTCGGAAGCGTTGCTTTTCTTGAGAAAGCAGTTAGTGGCTCACCGTTGGCTCCTGAGAAGTTCACAGAGTTTGCCAAGGAGACCAGATCTGAGACAGGACAGGCTATTTTGGGGGAACATATTATGGCCTACAAGTCAGAGGACACTCCGGATAGTCAAAGACCTACTTGGGGGAAGAAGGTGCCTTTGTGGGTGTGGTTGTGGGTTTGTGGTTTTGTCTCATTTTCTGAGAATAGGTAGGAATGTCAGTTTGTTTCATTGGAAGTGGACTGTTTCTAGTAAGTCGTTTAACATGGCGAGTGTTTCTCTGTCTGTGTATCTCACTGTGTCCGTGGTTGTAGACATTAGAAAAGAGAATTCATCAATGGATGTGTCGTGTCTAGTAGAAAGCTTCTCAGCATTCATATTGCCCCGTTTATGAATGGACTGTAGCTTGCCTTATCGATGAGCAACACCTGCTACCTTCCTAAGTTTCTATTTTTGTCCTGAATTCCGGCCAATTTCAAGAATAGGCCCATGGTTTTGTGTCCAAGATATGTACCACCTCCAAGCTCTGTGACATGGCCATGTACTGGATAGCTGTAGGTGATGGCGAGCATCTCAGAAAACTCAGATATCAGTGTGACGAGGAAAGTCTCAGGGGAGAAACCCTGCTTTGGGCCTTTTGCTTACCTATTGTTCTGTTGCCCTGAATGTCAGGAAGTTCTTTACATCTGGCCACCCCTTTGTGAAGCCTGAAGAAAACAGTTTTCAAATGGAAATGATTGGGCATACCTGTGGCTCTTTTCTTAAGTGCTTTGAAAAGGGATGTGACTGAATCAGCCCCCTGGCCCTGTGTGTGGCTGAGGCTTAGATTCTCAGCACCTGATGGATCTAAAGAAAGTTCCCATGTTTGCATCCAAAGGAAAAATGGCAGAAAGAGCAGCCATTGGGATGAAGTCTCTCGACTTCCTCTGTAAGGTTCCGGAACTCCATCAAGTGAAAATAGGGATCCTTTGGGTCAAATGAGTTCTTCAAAACCTGCAGAGGCTAGCCCATAGGTGCTTGGTTATTTCATGACTAAAATTCACATAAAGAATCTAAACCAAACAGTCAGTAGGCCTCAAATTGGAGAATTGGAGCGGCATTAATGTCAGGCCTATTTGATCACTCCTGGTTCACAGGATGGGTGTCCAGGCCACCTTTACTATAGGCAAATGAGGGTCAAAGGAGCTTATTTTGAACACTGTCTTGGTCTGCTCCCCTCATGGAAAACTCCAGCAAAATTATGATGAGTGTCAATATGAAAGAAGATGAGGGCCATATGGGAGTGTTCTTGTTTTAATTGTGGTAATTTGTGTGGTAGTTGCAAAAGATGACTGGGATCACCTGGGCTTGAACTCTGGTGTGATTCCCCTTAAAGAATGAGTTCTGGATCTGACCTCAGAGAAGTATTGTCGTGAGTTCTCTTGGGATTTTACTAGGCCACGCGTGAGAATCACCTTTGGAAACTGAGATCTAGGCCCAGGATGGCTTTCCACAGAGCTCGGGGATTCTGAGCCAGGATATCACATGATTTAATTCTTAAAGACTTGGCAGATCTAGTTGAGAGTCCAAACACATATGGACCTCACATTGTACACCTCAATGTGTCTGGATTCATGTGACCTTTTGGCCAGTCTTTTGGAAAGCTTTTCTGTGAGTGTTCTCCAGAGCTTTCATTGAAATGAGCTTCCTCACCATTTAATGGTTCCTGAATTAATTGAAACCCACAGTGCCTCTAACTTCATTTTTGAAAAATGACTAGATTAATACCATAAAATTTTTGAAATTCCCATGACCAGGTGGCACTGGATAAACTTTGGATTTCCTGTTGCTGATCATGAGTGTACCAAAGAGTGCCTTGATTGACTGGTTTTCGTGAAAATGGTGTAGAACAGAGATGCCAGTAATTTGGAGCCTAATGAGTAGTGGGCGTAGAGAAGTGGACTGTAGGTGTGTAAATAAATATTTTTGGTAGGACCACCTGGATCTTCCATTGGCTTCGAAAGACTTGCGACTGACATGGTGCAGGCAGGAGACCTTTATATGTAAAGGCATCTTGTCATATGGAGAGGTTTCAGGGCAATGTTCAGAATCAGGTTGCTATAGTCAAGGGGAAAGCTATGTAGGATAGAAGCCTGGTTCGTACATTCTCTTTGCGTCCCTGACCAACCACACATGACAGAACTCCCTCCAGCATTTTGTCCCAGTTGAACTCCTTGTATTTCGTGAAGCAAATACCAAACTCCCAGTGCAGCAGTAAGAATCACCCTGGAAAGTGGAGGATCACCAAATGGCTTCACACTCCACACGGAAAGACACTTAGCTCCCAGTGGCCACAGTTTACCTACAAAGAGAGAATTCAGAACTGCTTCCTCATGTTCATTAGAAAATAAGGACCATGTGCTCCAGGTCATAGAGATGCAGACCCAGATTTCATGGTGTCACTACAAACGAAGCTAAATCTCCTAACAATTACATATATTTCTTGTTCCCAACTTCAGAGGAAGTTTCTCAAAAAGTCTCAAGGCCAGCACAGCTCCATGTTTCTGGATTGTTTACCCTCTCCCTTACTTTTGGAAACTGTTCTACCACCTCCAGTGTTGTGAACTCCTGAGCATTTTCCATTCCACATATATATTCAGATTTTCTAACTCCTCTCCTCTAATTGTGTCTTACTTTTAGCGATGGTTATGTCAAGGCATTGTTCTGGATGAGAGAGGGAAGATTTTTGTGTATCACATTTTTGCATACACATTAGATTCATTTTCCTTTTTTCCATTTGAAATACTGAATCCCTGACACTAACCCATACCCTACTAGACTCTGACTACTAATCCTAATATCATGGAGAGAAAGAAACCTAACCGAATAGAAATACAGGCCTTTCATAGGAAGCATGGTGTATACTTCTATTTGCCTTCTGCATTATCAAGAGTATGTGTTTTAAATCTAGTCAAATTTTCATTGTAATATTTCTCCATGATTTTTTAAAATTATCACATATATAAATTCCTGTCTTCCTTTCTCTGTATCCTATTCAGCACATGTATTTTTTTATACATATATATATATAATATCCTACCTGGTATCACACGGACATTCTTGTGAGCTCCCTGATTGTGGAATATAAAATTGTGAGAACAGATGACTCTCCCTAAATAATGATGGGACTGAAAATTCAACCTATGGGTGAGCTTCCTAGTGAAAAACACTATACATAAATCCATGTTCAGTAAAATGAATATTTTTGGATATGTGGATGAATTATATTTCATGATGAATTTCGATTGGCATATATATTGCTAAATATTAATGTGTGTGTGTGTGTGTATGTATTTTTTTTTAAATCTGGAAAAAAATGTATATGTGTATATATATATACATATATATATATTATATATGTATATATATATGTGTATATATAATATATATATATATATATATATTATATATATATATATATATGTATATATATTCTCCAGATTTTAAAAAAATATGAAAAATATGTGTCTTATTATACACTCCCTAAATTCATTTATATTCATGTATGTGGGTTCAAAATCCAATTTTTACAAGATTATTTTCAGCAATATTTATACACCTGTAATACATATTGGTTTCCTACTACTGAATACTAAGTTCAGTAGGTGGTGCATACAAATCCTAATATTTCTACAGTACCTGACCCAGTTTAACATCAATGCAAGTAGATTGCTATGGGACATGATGTGTATTTTGAAGTTCATTTTTACTCAACACTGGTACATTACTATTTTTTCAGTATATGGACATCATAGGATATATTTTTTCACCCACAACTTCACAAAATTATAGGCATTTGGTTCACTTTCATTTACTTACTACTTCAGAACACATGTATTCCTCCATGTTTCTTTACTGGTCTTTTCACTAGACTTCTTTCTAAACACATTATTTTTGATTCCATAATCATTTTTGAAGCAATACTCACTCTTCATGATGAACCGTAACCCTAATATTACCATTACATATATAACTGGTTGGAATGATTGTATATATATCAATATAAGATTTCCAATATATTTTCAGATGCAAACTCAATCCATTATTTAAAGTTGGAACCAGTTATATACTTTATTCACAATCTGGTCTATTCATGCAACATCTCAATAATGATCAACACAAGGTACACCTATTTGTATCACCAGTACTAATTTATAAGTTTCCAGAATATTACTCCCCATAATGGTGGAAGAAATACTCATGTCACCTTATCTACATATAAATTTTATCACGGTAGTATTCTGGACACAAATGCAAAGGTCACACATATGATTGTACCAAAGCCTAAATGGAAAGTGACCATGGATTACTAAAAACATCCATGTCCAGGGTGCCTAATGCTCTCAAATGTCAATCCTATTGATTATTACATATTTGTTTCTTCCTAAGATTATATATTCAACCTCAAGCCTGTTGAAAATGTCTAATCCTATCACTCACTTTATACTTTGCCTGATTTCCTAATCTTTCTATTGATATCTGCTTTCCTACATATTTTTCCCTGTTCATCATTGTGACTTTCTCTTCAGATGTGCTGACATTTACATTCACTCTCTAACTGAAACCCTATTGCTAAAGAACTTTTGGTCCAACTCCTAGTCTCACTCTTCTTCCTAAACCTACTGACTATCTTCCTAATCCTACAGACTATCCCTTTTTGACTGGATGTTCTCTTCTACATTCAATCATCCGAGGTACACGGTCCTATGCCATTGTATATCGATTTATCTGAGACCTCGGTGCAGAACATAATTCAAGCTCAGTATACCAATCAAGGTTCTGTTGCCCTGAATGTCAGGAAGGTCTTTGCCTCAGGCCACCCCTTTGTGAAGCCTGAAGAAAAAAATTTCAAATGGAAATAAATGGGCATCACCTGTGGCTCTTTGCTTAATTGCTTTGGAAAGGAATTTGTCTGCATCTGCCTCTTGGCCCTGTGTGAGGCTGTGGCTTCGATTCTCAGCACCTGATGGATCTAAAGAAAGATCCCATGTGTGCATTCAAAACCAAAATGGCAAAAAGAGCAGTCATTGTGGATGAAGATTCTTGCCTTTCTCTGTTAGGTTCCTGGCCCCCTTCAAGTGAGAATAGGGATCCTCTTTGTCAAATAAATTCTTGAATGCTCTGCAGATGTGCTTGGGTTTTCTCATGACTCCAAATCACATAAAAAATCTATACCTGACATTCAGTAAGCCTCAAATTATAGAAACAAAGCGGAATTAATGGCAGGCCTTTTTGATCACTCCTGGTTCACAGGAAGGGTGTCCAGGCCACCCTGACTTTAGGGAAATTAGAGGCAAGGGAGCTTATTCTGAAAACTGTCTTTAGTTGCAACCCTCATGGAAACTTCCATCCAGAACATTTGATGAGGGTCTTTATGGACGAAGATGAGGGCCATGTGGTAGTTATTTTGTTTTAATTGTGGTCATTTGTGTGGGGGTTGGAAGAGATGACTTGGTCCACCTGGGCTTGAACTCTGGTGTGATTCCCCTTAGAGCCTGAGTTCTGGAACGTACCTCATAGAAGTATTGATATGAATTGTGTTGGTTTTTAGGAGGCCACGCATGATAGTCACCCTTTCAAACTGAGATCTAGGCCCAAGGTGGCTTTCCACAGAGCAATGGGAATCTCAGCCAGGAAATCACATGATTTTATTCTGAAAGACTTCACAGCCATTGTTGGCCCTCGGAAGCAAGAAGGAGTGGCCATACTCATATCGAATAAAATCAACTTAAAACCTAAGTTAATCAAAAGTGATAAAGAAGGACACTATATACTGTTAAGAGGCAACATTCACCAACAAGACATAACAATTATCAATTTGTATGCACCAAACAATGGTGGTGCCAAGTCATAAAACAAACTCTCCTCAAGTTCAAGAGTCATATAGGCTATAACACAATAATTACGTTTGACTTCAGCACACAACCCTCCCCATTGGACAGATCCTCTAGAGAAAATCTGAATTAAGAAACTATAGAACTCAATAGCACAATCAATAACCTAGACTTAACCAACATATATAGAATATATCAAACATCATAAAGTGGATACATGTTCTTCTCAGCAGCACATTGGTCCTACTCAAATATAGACCATATATTATGCCATATGGAAACTCTTAGTAAATATAAAAGTATGGAGATAATACCATGCACCATATCTGATCATAATGGAATGAAACTTGAAATTAATGATTGAAGAAGGAAGGAAAAATTTTACATCACATGGAAAATGAACAATATGTTACTGAATAATCAATGGGTTACAGAAGACATAAAGGAGGAGATAAAAAATCTCTTAGAGACAAATGACAATACAGACACAACATACCGGATTCTGTGGGAAACAATGAAAGCAGTTTTAAGAGGGAAATTCATTTCTTGGAATTCTTTCCTCAAAAAAAGAAAAAAACAACAAATAAATGATCTCACACTACATCTCAAAAACCTAGAAAAAAAAGAGCAAAACAACAAATGTAGTAGAAGACAAGAAATAATTAAAATTAGAGGAGAAATCAACAAAATTGAAACAAAAAAAATTGAACAAATAAAAGTTGGTTCTATGAAAACAAATTAAATCGACAGGCCCTTAGCCATGCTAATGAAGAGAAGTAGAGAGAGAACTCAAATTACTAACATATGGGATAAAAAAGGCAATATCACAACAGACACTACAGAAATACAGAAGATAATTCGAAAGTATTTTGAAACCCTATATTCCAATAAAACAGAAGATAATGAAGATATCGATAAATTTCTTATGTCATATGATCTGCCCAGATTGAGTCCGGAAGACACACAAAATTTAAATAGACCAATAACAAAGGAAGAAATAGAAGAAACCTTCAAAAGACTACCTACCAAAAAAAACCCTGGACCAGATGGTTATACAGCAGAGTTCTACAAAACGTTCAAAGATGAATTAATACCAATACTTTTCAAGCTATTTCAAAAAATAGAAAAAGAAGGAGTTCTTCCAAATTCATTCTATGAGGCCAACATCACCCTGATCCCAAAACCAGACAAAGACACTTCAAAGAAAGAAAACTACAGACCAATATCTCTAATAAACTTGGATGCAAAAATTCTCAATAAAATGCTTCTCAGCATTCATATTGCCCCATTTATGAATGGACTGTAGCTTGCCTTATTGATGTGCAACACCTGCTATCTTCCTAAGTTCCTGTTTTCTTCCTGAATTCCGGCCAATCTCAAGAATAGGCCTATGGTTTTGTGTCCAAGATATTTACAACCTCAAAGCTCTGTGACATAACAATGTACTGGATAGCTGTAGGGAATGGGGAGCATCTCAGAAAACTCAGATATCAGTGTGACCAGGAAAGTCTCAGTGGAGAAACCCTGCTTTGGGCCTTTTGCTTACCAATTGTTCTGTTGCCCTGAATGTCAGGAAGGTCTTTGCCTCTGGCCACCCCTTTTTGAAGCCTGAAGAAAACAGTTTTCAAATGGAAATGATTGGGCATACCTGTGGCTCTTTTCTTAAGTGCTTTGAAAAGGGATGTGTCTGAATCAGGCCCCTGGCCCTGTGTGTGGCTGTGACTTAGATTCTCAGCACCTGATGGATCTAAAGAAAGTTCCCATGTTTGCATCCAAATGAAAAATGGCCAAAAGAGCAGTCATTGGGATGAAGTCTCTTGACTTTCTCTGTAAGGTTCCTGAACTCCATCAAGTGAAAATAGGGATCCTTTGGGTCAAATGAGTTCTTCAAAACCTGCAGAGGCTAGCCCATAGGTGTTTGGTTTTATCATGACTAAAATTCACATAAAGAATCTAAACCCCACAGTCAGTAGGCCTCAAATTGGAGAATTGGAGCGGTATTAATGGCAGGCCTATTTGATCACTCCTGGTTCACAGGATGGGTGTCCAGGCCACCTTGACTTTAGGCAAATGAGGGTCAAAGGAGCTTATTTTGGACACTCTCTTGGTCTGCGCCCCTCATTTAAACATCCAGCCAAATTATGATGAGTGTCAATATGGAAGAAGATGAGGGCCATATGGGAGTGTTCTTGTTTTAATTGTGGTAATTTGTGTGGTAGTTGGAAGAGATGACTGGGATCACCTGGGCTTGAACTCTGGTGTGATTCCCCTTAAAGAATGAGTTCTGGATCTGACCTCAGAGAAGTATTGCCGTGAATTCTCTTGGGATTTTACTAGGCCACGCGTGAGAATCGCCTTTGGAAACTGAGATCTAGGCCCAGGATGGCTTTCCATGGAGCTCGGGGATTCTGAGCCAGGATATCACATGATTTACTTCTTGAAGACTTGGCAGCCCTAGTTGAGAGTCCAAACACATATGGACCTCACATTGTACACCACAATGTGTCTGGATTCATGTGACCTTTTTGCCAGTCTTTTGGAAGGCTTTTCTGTGAGTGTTCTCCAGAGCTTTCATTGAAATGAGCTTCCTCACCATTTAATGGTTCCTGAATTAATTGAAACCCACAGTGCCTCTAACTTCATTTTTAAAATATGACTAGATTAATACCATGAAATTTCTGAAATTCCCATGACCAGGTGGCACTGGATAAACTTTGGATTTCCTGTTGCTGATCATGAGTGTACCAAAGAGTGCCTTGATTGACTGGGTTTCGTGAAAATGGTGTAGAACAGAGATGCCAGTAATTTGGAGCCTGCTGAGTAGTGGGCGTAGAGAAGTGGACTGTAGGTGTGTAAATAAATATTTTTGGTAGGACCACCTGGATCTTCCATTGGCTTTGAAAGACTTGCGACTGACATGGTGCAGGCAGCAGACCTTTATATGTAAAGGCATCTTGTCATATGGAGAGGTTTCAGGGCAATGTTCAGAATCAGGATGCTATAGTCAAGGGGAAAGCTATGTAGGATAGAAGCCTGGTTCGTATATTCTCTTCGCGACCCTGACCAACCACACATGACAGAACTCCTCCAGCATTTTTATCCCAGTTGAACTCCTTGTATTTCGTGAAGCAAGTACCAAACTCCCAGTGCAGCAGTAAGAAACACCCTGGAAAGTGGAGGATCACCAAATGGCTTCACAGTCCACATGGGAGACACTTCAGCCCAGTGGCCTCAGTTTACCTACAAAGAGAGAATTCAGCACCGCTGCCTCATGATCATTGGAAAATAAGAAACCATGTTCTCCAGGTAACATAGATGCAGACCCAGATTTCATGGTGTCACTACAAACGAAGCTAAATCTCCTGACAATTACATATATTTCTTGTTCCCAACCTCAGAGGAAGTTTCTCAAGAAGTCTTTAGGCCAGCACAGCTCCATGTTTCTGGATTGTTTACCCTCTCCCTTACTTTTGGAAACTGTTCTACCACCTCCAGTGTTGTGAACTCCTGAGCATTTTCCATTCCACATAAATTCACAGATTTTCTAACTCCTCTCCTCTAATTGTGCCTTACTTTTAGCGATGGTTATGTCAAGGCATTGTTCTGGATGAGAGAGGGAAGATTTATGTGTATCACATTTTTGCATACACATTAGATTAATTTTCCTTTTTTCCATTTGAAATACTGAATCCCTGACACTAACCCATACCCTACTAGACTCTGACTACTAATCCTAATATCATGGAGAGAAAGAAACCTAACCGAATAGAAATACAGGCCTTTCATAGGAAGCATGGTGTATACTTCTATTTGCCTTCTGCATTATCAAGAGTATCTGTTTTAAATCTAGTCAACTTTTCATTGTAATATTTCTCCATGATTTTTTAAAATTATCACATATATAAATTCCTGTCTCCCTTTCTCTGTATCCTATTCAGCACATGTATTTTTTTATGCATATATATAATATCCTACCTGGTATCACACGGACATTCTTTTGAGCTCCCTGACTTTGGAATATAAAATTGTGAGAACAGATGACTCTCCCTAAATAATGATGGAACTGAAAATTCAACCTATGGGTGAGCTTCCTAGTGAAAAACACTATACATAAATCCATGTTCAGTAAAATGAATATTTTTGGATATGTGGATGAATTATATTTCATGATGAATTTCGATTGGCATATATATTGCTAAATATTAATGTGTGTGTGTGTGTGTGTGTGCATGTGTGTGTGTGTGTGTGTGTGTGTTTGTGTATTTTTTTTAAATCTGGAAAAAAAATATATATATATATATTTTTTTTCTCCAGATTTTAAAAATTATGAAAAATATGTGTCTTATTATACACTCCCTAAATTCATTTATATTCATGTATGTGGGTTCAAAATCCAATCTTTACAAGATTATTTTCAGCAATATTTATATTCCTGTAATACATATTTGTTTCCTACTACTGAAAACTAAGTTCAGTAGGTGGTGCATACAAATCCTAATATTTCTACAGTACCTGACGCAGTTTAACATCAATGCAAGTAGATTGCTATGGGACATGATATGTATTTTGAAGTTCATTTTTATTCAACACTGGTATATTACTATTTTATCTGTTTATGGACATCATAGGATATATTTTTTCATCCACAACTTCACAAAATTATAGGCATTTGGTTCACATTCATTTACTTACTACTTAAGAACACATGTATTCCTCCATGTTTCTTTACTGGTCTTTTCACTAGACTTCTTTCTAAACACATTATTTTTGATTCCATAATCATTTTTGAAGCAATACTCACCCTTCACGATAAACCGTAACCCTAATATTACCATTACATATATAACTGGTTGGAATGATTGTATATATATCAATATAAGATTTCCAATAAATTTTCAGATGCAAACTCAATCCATTATTTAAAGTTGGAACTAGTTATATACTTTATCACAATATGGTCTATTCATGCAACATCTCAATAATCATCAACACAAGGTACACCTATTTGTATCACCAGTAATAATTTATAAGTTTCCAGAATATTACTTCCCATAATGGTGGAAGAAATACTCATGTCACCTTATCTACATATACAATTTATCACGGTAGTATTCTGGACACAAAATGCAAAGGTCACACATATGATTGTACCAAAGCCTAAATGGAAAGTCACCATGGATTACTAAAAATATCGATGTCCAGGGTGCCTAATGCTCTCAAATGTCAATCCTATTGATTATTACATATTTGTTTCTTCCTAAGATTATATATTCAACCTCAAGCCTGTTGAAAATGTCTAATCCTATCACTCACTTTATACTTTGCCTGATTTCCTAATGTCTCTATTGATGTCTGCTTTCCTACATATTTTCCTCAGTTCATCATTGTGCCTGACTCTTCACATATGGTGTCATTTATATTCACTCTCTAACCAAAACCCTATTGCTAAAGAACATTTGGTCCAAATCCTAGACTCACTCTTCCTTCTAAACCTACTGACTATCTTCCTAATCCTACAGACTATCCCTTTTTGACTGGATGTTCTCTTCTACATTCAATCATCCGAGGTACACGGTCCTATGCCATTGTATATCGATTTATCTGAGACCTCGGTGCAGAACATAATTCAAGCTAAGTTTACCAATCAAGGGTTCTGTTGCCCTGAATGTCAGGAAGGTCTTTGCCTCAGGCCACCCCTTTGTGAAGCCTGAAGAAAAAATTTTCAAATGGAAATAAATGGACATCACCTGTGGCTCTGTGCTTAATTGCTTTGGAAAGGGATTTGTCTGAATCTGCCTCTTGGCCCTGTGTGAGGCTGTGGCTTAGATTCTCAGCACCTAATGGATCTAAAGAAAGATCCCATGTGTGCATTCAAAACCAAAATGGCAAAAAGAGCAGTCATTGTGGATGAAGATTCTTGCCTTTCTCTGTTAGGTTCCTGACCCCCTTCAAGTGAGAATAGGGATCCTCTTTGTCAAATGAATTCTTCAATGCTCTGCAGATATGCTTGGGTTTTCTCATGACTCCAAATCACATAAAAAATCTATACCTGACATTCAGTAAGCCTCAAATTATAGAAACAGAGCGGAATTAATGGCAGGCCTTTTTGATCACTCCTGGTTCACAGGAAGGGTGTCCAGGCCACCCTGACTTTAGGGAAATTAGAGGCAAGGGAGCTTATTCTGGAAACTGTCTTTGGTTGCGACCCTCATGAAAACTTCCATCCAGAACTTTTGATGAGGGTCTTTATGGACGAAGATGAGGGCCATGTGGGAGTTTTTTTGTTCTAATTGTGGTCATTTGTGTGGGGGTTGGAAGAGATGACTTGGTCCACCTGGGCTTGAACTCTGGTGTGATTTCCCTTAGAGCCTGAGTTCTGGAACGTACCTCATAGAAGTATTAAAATGAATTGTGTTGGTTTTTAGGAGGCCACGCATGAATGTCACCCTTTGAAACTGAGATCTAGGCCCAAGGTGGCTTTCCACAGAGCAATGGGAATCTCAGCCAGGAAATCACATGATTTTATTCTGAAAGACTTTGCAGCCATTGTTGGCCCTCGGGAGCAAGAAGGAGTGGCCATACTCATATCGATTAAAATCAACTTAAAACCTAAGTTAATCAAAAGTGATAAAGAAGGACACTATATACTGTTAAAAGGCACCATTAACCAACAAGACATAACAATTATCAATTTGTATGCATCAAACAATGGTGGTGCAAAGTCACAAAACAAACTCTCCTCAACTTCAAGAGTCATATAGGCTATAACACAATAATTACGGGTGACTTCAGCACACAACTCTCGCCATTGGACAGATCCTCTAGAGAAAATCTGAATTAAGAAACTATAGAACTTAATAGCACAATCAATAACCTAGACTTAACCAACATATATAGAATATATCAAACATCATAAAGTGGATACATGTTCTTCTCAGCAGCACATTGGTCCTACTCAAATATAGACCATATATTATGCCATATGGAAACTCTTAGTAAATATAAAAGTATGGAGATAATACCATGCACCATATCTGATCATAATGGAATGAAACTTGAAATTAATGATTGAAGAAGGAAGGAAAAATTCTACATCACATGGAAAATGAACAATATGTTACTGAATGATCAATGGGTTACAGAAGACATAAAGGAGGAGATAAAAAATTTCTTAGAGACAAATGACAATACAGACAAAACATACCGGATTCTATGGAAAACAATGAAAGCAGTTTTAAGAGGGAAATTCATTTCTTGGAATTCTTTCCTCAAAAAAAAAAAAAGAAAAAAACAACAAATAAATGATCTCACACTACATCTCAAAAACCTAGAAAAAAGAAGCAAAACAACAAATGTAGTAGAAGACAAGAAATAATTAAAATTAGAGGAGAAATCAACAAAATTGAAACAAAAAATTGAAAAAATAAAAGTTGGTTCTTTGAAAATAAATTAAATCGACAGGCCCTTAGCCATGCTAATGAAGAGAAGTAGAGAGAGAACTCAAATTACTAACATATGGGATAAAAAAGGCAACATCACAACAGACACTACAGAAATTCAGATGATAATTAGAAAGTATTTTGAAACCCATATTCCAATAAAACAGAAGATAATGAAGATATTGATAAATTTCTTATGTCATATAATCTGCCAAGTTTGAGTCCGGAAGACTCACACAATTTAAATAGACCAATAACAAAGGAAGAAATAGAAGAAACCTTCAAAAGACTACCAACCAAAAAAAGCCCTGGACCAGATGGTTATACAGCAGAGTTCTACAAAACGTTCAAAGATGAATTAATACCAATACTTTTCAAGCTATTTCAAAAAATAGAAAAAGAAGGAGTTCTTCCAAATTCATTCTATGAGGCCAACATCACCCTGATCCCAAAACCAGACAAAGACACTTCAAAGAAAGAAAACTACAGACCAATATCTCTAATAAACTTGGATGCAAAAATTCTCAATAAAATCCTGGCAAATAAAAAACAAAAGCATATAAAAAAATTGTGCTTCATGATCAAGAGGGATTCATCCCAGGGATGCAAGGCTGGTTCAATATACGGAAATCAATAAATGTAATCCATCACATCAATAGACTTAAAGAGAAGAACCATATGATCATCTCGATAGATGCAAAAAAAGCATTCTACAAAGCACAGCATCCCTTTTTCTTTAAAACTCTATAAAACACTAGGAATAACAGGAACTTACCTCAACATGGTAATAGCTATATATGCTAAACCTCAGGCTAGCATCATCCTAAATGGAGAAAAACTGAAGGCATTCCCTCTAAAATTTGCAACAATACAGGGATGCCCTCTATCACCACTTCTATTTAATTTAGTTCTTGAAATACTATCCAGAGCAATGATACAGACAAAGGAAATTAAAGGCATAAAAATAGGAAAAGAAAAACTTAAATTATCGCTATTTGTGGATGACATGATAATATATTTAACAGACCCAAAAGGGTCTACAAAGAAACTGCTAGAGTTAATAAATGAATTCAGCAAATTGGCAGGATATAAAATCAACACGCATAAATCAAAGGCATTCCTGTATATCAGCAACAAAACTTCTGAAATGGAAATGAGGAAAACCACTCCATTTACAGTATACTCAAAGAAAATAAAAAACTTGGGAATCAACCTAACCAAAGAGGTGAAAGATTTATACAATGAAAACTACAGAACCCTAAAGAGAGAGATAGAAGAAGATGTTAGAGAATGGAAAAATATGCCCTGTACATGGATAGGCAGAAATGACATCATCAAAATGGCGATATTACCCAAAGTTCTCTACAGGTTTAATGCAATGCCAATCAAAAACCCAATGGCATTTCTTGTAGAAATAGATAAAGTAATCATGAATTTCATATGGAACAACAAAAGACCCAGAATAGCGAAAGCAATTCTAAGCAGGAAGTGTGAATCCAGAGTTCAAACTGTACTACAAAGCAATAGTAACAAAAACAGTGTGGTACTGGTATCAAAACAGGCAGATGGACCAATGGTACAGAATAGAGGACACAGAGACATATCCACAAAATTACAACTTTCTTATGTTTGAAAAGGGGCCTAAAAGCATGCAATGTAAGAAGGATAGCATCTTCAACAAATGGTGCAGGGACAATTGGAAATTCATATGCAACAAAATGAAACGGAATCCCTTTCTCTCACAATGCATAAAAGTTAACTCAAAATGGATCAAGGAGCCAGATATAAAATCAGAGACACTGCGTCTGATAGAAGAAAAAGTTGGCTACGATGTACATACTGTGGGGTTGGGCTCCAAATTCCTTAATAGGACACCCATAGCCCAAGAGTTCATAAAAAGAATAAACAAATGGGACTTACTTAATCTAAAAAAGTTTTTTTCTCAGCAAGAGAAACGATAAGAGAGTTAAATAGAGAGCCTACATCCTGGGAACAAATTTTTACCCCTTACACTTCAGATAGAGCCCTAATATCTAGAATATACAAAGAACTCAAAACAATTAAACAATGAGATAACAAATAACCCAATCAACAATGGGCCAAGGATCTTAACAGACACTTCACAGAGGAGGACATACAATCAATCAACAAGTACATGAAAAAATGCTCACCATCTGTAGCAGTCAGAGAAATGCAATCAAAACCACCCTAAGATACCATCTCACTCCAGTAAGATTGGCAGCCATTATGAAGTCGAACAACAATAAGTGTTGGTGAGGATGTGGGGTAAAGGGTACACTTGTACACTGCTTGTGGGCCTGCAAATTGGAGAGTCCAATATGGAAAGCAGTATGGAGATTCCTGGGAAAGCTGGGAATGGAACCACCATTTGACCGAGATATCGCCCTTCTCAGACTCTTCCCTGAGGATCTTAATAGAGAGCAGTATAAGGATACTGCCACATCGATGATCATAGCGGCACAATTCACAATAACTAGACTGTGGAACCAAACTAGATGCCCTTCAATAGATGAATGGATAATAAAAATGTGGCATCTATACACAATGGAGTATTACACAGCACTGAAAATGACAAAATCATAGAATTTGCAGGGAAATGAATGGCATTAGAATAGATAATGCTAAGCGAAGGTATCCAATCCTTAAAAAACAAATGCCAAATGTTTCCTTTTATATAGAGAGAGCAAATAAGAACAGAACAGTGAGGAAGAACATGAGAAAAATATTAAAACTAAACAGAGATGAGTGGGGAGAGAGAAAGGGAGAGAGAAGGAAAATTATATGGAAATGGTAGGAGACTACTCAATGTTACACAAAATTACATATAAGAGGTTGTGAGGCTAAAGAGGGGAAAACAAGGGAGAGAATTAAACAACAGCAGATGAGGTAGAGAGGGAAGATGGGAGGGGAGGGGGAATAGTAGGGGATAGGAACGGTAGCAGAATTCAACAATAACTAGTATGCTATTATGTAAAAACGTGAGTGTGTAACTGATGTGATTCTGCGATTTGTATTTGGGGTAAAAATGGGAGTTCATAACCCAATTAAGTCAAATGTATGAAAGATGATATATCATGAGCTTTATAATGTTTTGAACAACCAAAAAAAAAGAATTGAATTTCCAATATTTGAGTCATATAACAACTTTATTTTTTAATAAAATTGTCTTTTATTTGTTATCTTACTTGCTGGTATCTGCCTTTCAGTTTTAAAAAACTATGTGCTTTAGCCATTCATCCATGTAGTATGTAACAGAAAATTTTGAGTGTCTCCATATAACCAGATTGGCAAGGCATCAAGGTTTCCTTCACAAACAAGGTGAAAGCTTTGCCATTAGAAATTTAATATTCTGCAAAACAATTTTTTTAACTTTCCAATTAAATTTCCAAAAAAATTTAGAAAAAAAAAGAATCTAAACCCCACAGTAAGAAGGCCTCAAAGTGGAGAAGTGGAGCATTTACGGCAGGCCTATTTGATCACTGCTGGTTCACAGGAAGCGTGTCCAATCAACCCTGATGTTAGGCAAATGAGGGGCAAGGGAGCTTATTTTGGGCACTGGTTTGGATGTGCCCCTCATGGAAAACTCCATCCAGAGGTTATGATGTGTGTTTATATGGAAGAAGATGAGGGCCATGTGGGAGTGTTTTGGTTTTAATTGTCGTCATTTGTGTGGTAGTTGGAAGAGATGACTGGGTCCACCTGGGATTGAACTCTGGTGTGATTCCCCTTAGAGAATGAGATTTGGAACTGACTTCAGAGAAGTATTGCCATGAATGTTGTTGGGATTTCAGGAGGCCACGCATGAGAGTCGCCCTTGGAAACTGAGATCTTGGCCTAGAGAGGCTTTCCAGAGAGCACTGGGAATCTCAGCTAGGATATCACAGGTTTTATTCTGAAAGACCTGGCAGCCATCGTTGAGAGTCAAAACACACATGGACCTCACATTGGAGACCTCAATGGGCCTGGCTTCATGTAACAATTTGGCCACTCTTTGGGAAGCCTTGCCTGAGAGAGATCTCCAGATCCTTCATTAAAATGAGCTTCCTCAACATTTAATGGATCCTGAATGAATTGAAACCCACAGTACCAACAACTTCATCTGTGAAAAATAGTTAGATAAATACCATGAATTTTTAGAAATTCTCATGACCAGGTGGCACTGGAGAACCTTTGGATGTCCTGTTGCTGATCATGAGTATACCAGACAGTGCCTTGATTGACTAGGTATCATGAAAATGGTGTAGAACAGAGATGCCAGTAAGTTGGAGCCTGATATGTAGTGGGCCTAGAGCAGTGGTGTGCAGGTGTGTGATAAAACATCTGTGGTGGGGCCTGTGGATCTGCCATTGACTTTCAAATGCCTTGACACAGACACGGTGCAGCCAGCAGACCCTTCTATATGAAGGCATCTTGTTATATGGAGATTTTTCACGGCAATGTTTAGAATCAGGTTGCTATGGTCAAGGGGCAAGCTATGTGGGATAGAAGCCTAGTTGGTGCATTCTCATGCAGACACTGACCCACCACACGTGACAGAACTCCCTCCAGCACTGTGTCCCACTTGAACTCCTTGTATTTCGTGAAGCAAATACCAAACTCCCAGTGCAGCAGCAAGAAACACAATGAAAAGTCGAGGATGACCAAATGGCTTCACAGTCCACATGGGGTGACACTTAGCCCCCGTGGCCACAATTTAGCTACAAAGAGAGAATTTAGCACTGCTGCCTCATGTTCATTGGAAAATAAGAAACCATGTCCTCCTGGTCACATAGATGCAGACCTAGCTTTGATGGTCTCACTACATCGGAAGTTAAAGCTCCTGAAAACAACATATATTTCAAGTGCCCAAGCTCAGAGGCAATTTCTCAAGAAGTGTTTAGGCCAGCAGATCTCCATGTTTGTGGAGTGTTTACCATGTCACTTACTTTTGGAAACTGCTCTATCAACTTCAAGGTTGTGAACTCCTGAGCATTTTCCATTCTAAATATATATTCACAGATTTTCTAACTCTTCTCCTCTAATTCTGACTTACTTGGGGCAAAAAGAATGTAAAGACATTGTTCTGGATGAGAGAGGGAAGATTGTTTTGTAGCACATATTTGCATACACATTGGATTCATTTTCCAATTTTCTGTTTGAAATACTGAATCCCTGACACTAACCCATACCCTACTAAACTCTGACTACTAATCCTAATATAATGGAGAAAAATAACCCAAACAGAATAGAAATACAAGCATTTCAGAAGAAGCATGGTGTATAGTTGGAATTACCTTTTGCATGATATAAGGTAGGAGTTATAAATCTAGTCAATTATTTGTTGAAATAATATTCCATGTGTTTTTAAAGTTAAGAAAAATGTGAATTCCTGTCTCCCTTTCTCTGTAGCCTATTAAGCAAATGTATTTTTATATGCACAAATAGAATCCTACCTGGTTTCACATATACATTCTTGTGAGGTGGCTGACTTGGCAGATACAAATTGTGAGAAGAGATCACTCCTCCTAAACGCTGTTTTAACTGAAAATTCAACCCATGGGTGAGCTTCCTAGATGAACAACACTATACACATATTCATGTTCAGTAAAATGAATATTTTGGGATATGCGGATGAGTTATTTTTCATGATGAATTTCAATTGGCATATATATTGCTACATTATAATGTGTGTGTTTGTGTGTCTATATATACATTATATATATATATATTCTCCAGATTTACCAAAATATGAAATATATGTGTCTTCTTATACACCGCCTGAATTCATTCATATTCATATATGTGGATTTATAATCAACTTTTAAAAAGTTTATTCTCAGAAATATACATCCACTGAAATAAATATTTGTTTCCTAGTACTGAAAACTAACTTCAGGGAAGGGTGCTTACAAATCCTAATATTTCTACAGTAACTGACCAAGTTTAACATCAATGCAAGTAGATTCCTATTGGATATGATGTGTTTATTAAAGTTCATTTTAATCAAACCTGGTACGTTATTATTTCTTCAGTTTATAGACATCATAAATTGTATCCTTTCATTCACAAGTTCACAAATTTATAAACATTTGGTTCACTTTCAATCACTTCCTCCTTCAGAACACTTATATTTCTCCATGTTTCTTGACTGGTCTTTTCACTAGACTTCTTTCTAAACACATTATTTTCGATTCCATAATCATTTTTGAAGCAAAACTCACACAGTATTTATGATAAACGGTAACCCGAATATAACCATTAGATATATAAGTGGTTGGAATGCATGTATGTATATCAATAAATGATTTCCTCTATTTTTTCAGATATCAATACAATCCATTATTTAAATTTGGAACCAGTCATATAATTTATTCACAGTATGGTCTATTAATGCATCATCTCTATATTCATCAACACAGGGTAAGCCGATTAGTATCCCCAGTACTAATTTATATCTTTTCAAAATATTTCCCCCAGAAATGGTGGAAGAAATACTCATGTCACCTGATCTTCATATACATATTATCACAGTAATATTCTGGACACAAAATGCGAAGGTCACCCTTATGATTGTACCAAAGCCTCAATGGAATGTGAACATGGATTACTAAATATATCCATGTCCAGGTTGCCTAATGCTCTCAAATGTCAATCTTATTGGTGACTACAAATTGGTTTCTTCTTAAGATTATGTATTCAACCTCAACCCTGTTGAAAATGTCTAATCCTATCACGTTATACTTTGCCTGATTTCCTAATGTCTCTATTGATGTCTGCTTTCCTACATATTTTCCTCAGTTCATCATTGTGCCTGACTCTTCACATATGGTGTCATTTATATTCACTCTCTAACCAAAACCCTATTGCTAAAGAACATTTGGTCCAAATCCTAGACTCACTCTTCCTTCTAAACCTACTGACTATCTTCCTAATCCTACACACAATCCCTTTTTGACTGGATGATCTCTTCTACATTTAATCATCTGAGGTACAGGGTCTTATGCCATTGTATATCAATTTAACTGAGACCTCAGTGCAAAACATAACTCAAGCTAAGGATCCCAATCAAGGGTCCAAATCCTTCTGGGCTTCAAATATTACCTAGATTTCTGTTTTCATACTTATGTTCTACCTCTATATTCTTATAAATGTCGCTGGTTCCCAATACCATTATTCATCCAGCAGAATGATTTCCAACCCAAATCGAACATGCTATTAATCCTAACCATACAATGTTCTCTCAATCTCACTTTACAGAAGAGCAGGGACAAAGTTGGTATTACAATACAGGAAGTTAGGAGATCTTCCAACTGCTGAGTACCTCAAAATCCATGCAGAAATGATCCCTGGAGAAGATGCAGGCAGCTATGAAGGACCTGAGAGAACAAAAGTCATATTCCATGGCAAAAAACATGGTCAGGATGAAAAGATGTGTCTGAGTCAGCCTCTCTATTCTTTATGTAGGGAAGATGGACCAAACCAGGCCTGTGTGGAGAGCTGTTCCCAGGTGACTATGGTTTCTATACCATTCTAACATGAGAAAGTATCACAGGAAGTAGGGCAGCCTCCATGTCAGGAGACAATAGGAAGAAACTGTTAGGACAATGTGGTGGCCAAGACAGTGACCTCATTCATTTTCTGAAGGTAGTGACTTCACCTCACTTCCTTGGTGATGGAGCTCTCTGAATTTTGTGATCCAGGAAGCAAGGCACCCTGAGCCAGTCCCAGTCCCAGTCGCAGTGGGCTCATTTCTTTGGATTTTCCAGGAACAGAGTCAGTCTTTCTTGGTACCTACTGATGTAAGGGTTGCCAAATACCAAGAAAGCTCTGAAGAGGGGTCTTTCCAGAGAGGATAGGAATTGGCTCACCACTGCGTAATTACAACTTCACAGATTTGACCAAGGAGACCAGATCTGAGACAGAAAGGCCATTTCTGGGGAACATTGTATGTCCTACCAGTCAGAGGACATTCCAGATAGTCACAGACCTACTTGGAAGAAGGAGGTGCATTAGTGGGTGTTGGTTTGTGGTTGTGGTTTTTTCACATGATCTGAGAATAGGTAAAAAAGAAGGTTTGTTTGGTTTGGAGTGGACTGTTTCTAGTAAGTCATTTGACAAGGAGACTGTTTCTGTGTCTGTGTATCCCATTGTGTTTTTCTTTGTAGATATTAGAAAAGAAAATAGCTCATTGGGTGTGTCCTGTCTAGTAGAAAACTTCCCAGTATGCATCCTTCCCAATTAATGAATGGACTGAGGCTTGCCTCATCCATGGGCAACACCTGCTATCTACCTAAGTTCTCATTTTTTTCCTAAATTCTGGCCACTCTCAAGATTAGTATCATGTATTTTTGTACAAGATACGTACCACCTCCAAGCTCTGTGACATGGCCATGTACTGGATAGCTGAAGAGAATGGCGAGCATCTCAGAAAACTCACATATCAGAGTAACCAGGAAAGTCTCCTAGGAGAAACCCTGCTTGGGGGCTTTTGATTACCTATTGTTCTGTTGCTCTGAATGTCAGAAAGGTCTTTGCCTCAGGCCAAACCTTAGTGAAGCCTGAAGAAAAGAGTTTTCAAATGGAAATGAATGGGAATCACCTGTGGCTTTTTACTTTATTGCTTTGGAAAAAGATTTGTCTGAATCAGCCTCTTGGCCCTGTGTGAGCCTGTGGTTTAGATTTTCAGCACCTGATGGGTCTAGAGAAAGATCCCATGTGGGCATTCAAAACCAAAATGGAAAAAAGATCAGTCATTTTGGATGAAGCCTCTCGCCTTCCTCTGTAATATTTCTGACCTCCATCAAGTGAGAATAGGGATCATTTGTGTCAAATGAGTTCTTCAAAGCCCTGCAGAGGCTGGACAATAGGTGCTTGCGTTTTCTCATGACTCCAATTCACACAAAAAATCTGTACCCCACAGTCAGTAGGCCTCAAATTTGAGAAGTGGAGCAGTATTAACAGCAGTCCTATATGATCACTTCTGTTTCACAGGAATGTTGTCCAGGCCACCCTGACTTTAGGCAAATGAGGGGCAAGGGAGATTATTTTTGACACTGTCTTGGGCTGTGCCCCTCATGGAAACCTCCAGCTAGAGTTTATGATTAGTGTCTATATAAAAGAAGAAGAGGGCCCTGTGGGAGTGTTTTGGTTTTAATTGTCATCATTTGTGTGGCAATTGGAAGAGATGCCTGGGTCCACCTGGGCTTGAACTCTGTTGTGATTCCCCTTAGAGACTGAGTTGTGGAACTGAACTCAGAGAAGTATTGCCATGAATTGTGTTGGGATTTTTGGAGGCCACGCATGAGATTCGCCATTGGAAACTGAGATCTAGGCCCAGGGTGACTTTCCACAGAGCACTGGGAATCTCAGCCAGGATATCACAAGATTTTATTTTGAAAGATTGTCAGCCATAGTTGAGAGTCAAAACACACATGGAATTCACATTGTAGACCTCAATGGGCCTGGCTTCATGTGACCTTTTGCCCACTCTTTGGGAAGCCTTGCCTGTGAAAGTTCTCCAGAGCTTTCATTGAAATGAGATTCCTCACCTTTTAATGGTTCCTGTATAAATTAAATCCCACAGTGCCTCCAATTTCATTATTGAAAAATATCTAGATAAATACCATGAATTTTTTGAAATTACTATGACCAGGTTGCACTGGAGAACCTCTGAATGTCCTGTTCCTGATCATGATTGTACCAGACAGTGCCTTGATTGACTGGGTTTCATGAAAAAAGTGTAGAACATAGATGCCAGAAAGTTGGAGCCTGCAGACTAGTGGGCCTAGAGCAGAGGAGTGTAGGTGTGTGAAATAAACATTTGTGGTGGGGCCACGTGGATCTGCCATTGGCTTAGAAAGACTTGTGACTGACATGGTACAGCCAGCAGACCCTTCTATGTAAGGGCATCTTGTTATATGGAGAGGATTCCTGCCAAAGGTCAGAATCAGGTTGCTATTGTCAAGTTGAAAAGCTATGTGGGATTGAAGCCTCACTGGTGCATTTTACTAACCCACCACACGTGAGAGTACATCCTCCAGCACTGTGTCCCAGTAGAACTCCTTGTATTTCGTGAAGCCAATACCAAACTCACAGTGCAGCAGTAAAAAACACCACGAAAGTGGATAATGACCAAATGGCTCTACAGACAACACAGTTAGATACTTAGACCCCAGTGGCCAAAGTTTACCTACAAAGAGAGAATTCAGCACTGCTGCCTCATGTTCACTAGAAAACAAAAAACCATGTCATCCAGGTCACATAGATGGAGACCCAGAATTGATGGTCTCACTACAAAGGAAGCTAAAACTCCTGACAACAATATATATTTTAACTGCCCGACCTCAGAGGCAGTTTCTCAAAAAGTCATTGGGCCAGCAGAGCTCCATGTTTGTGGAGTGTTTACCCTCTCCCTTTTTGTAACCCGTTCTACCTCCTACAAGTTTTTGAACTCCTGAGCATTTTTCTTTCCACATATGTATTCACAGATTTTCTAACTTTTCTCCACTAATTGTGTCTTATTTGGGGCGAAGGTAATGTCAAAGCATTGTTCTGGATGAGAGTGGGAAGATTTTTGTGTAGCACATATTTGCATACACATTGGATTCATTTTCATATTTTCCATTTGAAATACTGAATCCCTGACACTAACCCATACCCTACTAGACTCTGACTACTAATCCAAATATGATGGAGAAAAAGAAACTTAACAGAATAGAAATACAGGCCTTTCATAGGAGGCATGGTGTATACTTGGACTTGCCTTCGGCTTTATCAATGGTATGTGTTATAAATATAGTCAACTTTTCATTGTAATACTTCTCCATGAGTTTTTAAAGTTAACACATATGTAAATTTCTGTCTCCCTTTCTCTGTAGCGTATACATCACATGTATTTTTTAATGCATCTTTAGAATTCTACCTGGTATCACATGTACATTCTTGTGAGCTTGCTTATTTTGGAAGAAACAAATTGTGAGAAGAGATCACTCCCTCTAAATACTGATGGAACTGGAAATTCAACCTATGGGTGAATTTCCTAGATGAACAATATTATGCATAAATAAATGTTAAGTAAAATGAATATTTTTGGATACGTGGATGATATCTATTTTATTATGATTTTCAAATGGCATATATATTGCTACATTTTAATGTCTGTGTATGTGAGTATCTATCTATCTATCTATCTATCTATCTATCTATCTATCTATCTATATAGATATAGATATCTACTCTTTAGATTTTCCAAAATATGAAATATATGTGTCTTATTATACACTTTCTAAATTTACTCATGTGTGTGTATGTGGATTTATAATCAAATTTTCACAAAATAATTTTTAGAAATATTCATCCACCTTAAATACATATTTATTTCCTAGTACTGAAAACTAAATTCATTGAATGGTGCATACAAATCGTAATATTTCCACAGTGACTGACCCAGTTTCACATCAATGCAAGTAGACACCTATGGGACCATGATGTGTATTTTGAAGTTCATTTTTATTCAACACTGATACATTACTATTTCTGCAGTTTATGGACATAATAGGATATATTCTTTCATCCACAATTTCACAAATTTATAGGCATTTAGTTCACTTTCAATCACTTCCTACTTCAGAACACATGTATTCCTCCATGTTTCTTGACTGTTCTTTTCATGAGATTCTTTCCAAACACATTATTTTTGATTTCCATAATCATTTTTGAAGCAAAACTCAGACACTCTTCATGATAAACCATAATGCTAATATTACCATTAGATGTATAACTGGTTAGAATGAATTTATGTATATCAATATAAGATTTCCTATATATTTTCAGATATCAATTCAATCCATTATTTAAAGTTTGAACCAGTTATATTATTTATTCACTGTATGGTCTATTAAGGCATCATCTCTATATTCATAGACCGATGGTATACCTATTTGTATCCCAAATACTAATTTATAAGTCTTTAAAATATTGCTTTAAGAATATTGGAAGAAATACTCTAGTCACCTGATATACATATACATTTCATCACAGTAATATTCCTGACACAAAATGCAACGGACACACTTATGATTGTACCAAAGCCTATATTGAAAGTGAGCATGTATTACTAACAACATCCATGTCCTGATTAACTAATGATCTCAAATATCATTCCTATTGGTGAGTACATATTTGTTTCTACCTAAGATTAAATATTGAAACTGAACCCTGTTAAAAATGTCTCATCCTATCACTCACTTTGTACTTTGCCTGATTTCCTAATGTCTCTATTGATATCTGATTTCCTACACATTTTCCCCAGTTCATCACTGTGACTGACTCTTGAAATATGCTGACATTTACATTCACTCTCTAACAAAACCCCTATATCTAAAGAACTTTTGGTCCAACTCCTAGACTCACTGAAATGGGTTCTTCAAAGCCCTGCAGAGGGTAGCCCATAGGTGCTTGGGTTTTCTCATGACCCCAATTCACATAAAGAATCTATGCCCCACAGAGAGTAGGCCTCAAATTGGAGAAGTAGAGCAGTATTAATGGCAGGCCTATTTGATCACACCTGATTCACAGGAAGGGTTTCCAGGCCACCCTGAATTTAGGCAAATAAGGGGCAAATGAGCTTATTTTGGACACTGTCTTAGGCTGCGCCCCTCATGGAAACCTCCAGCAAGAGGTTATGATGAGAGTTTATATTGAAGAAGATGAGGGCCATGTGGGAGTGTTTTGGTTTAATTGTGGTCATTTGTGTGGTAGTTGGAAGAGATGACTGGGTCCACATGGGCTTGAACTCTGGAGTGATTCCCCTTAGAGACTGAGTTCTGGAAATGAACTCAGAGAAGTATTGACATGAATTGTGTTGGGATTTTAGGAGGCCACACATGAGAGTTGCCCTTGGAGACTGAGATCTAGGCCCAGGATAGCTTTCCAAAGAGCACTGGGAATCTCAGCCAGGATATCACATGACTTTATTCAGAAAGACGTGGCAGCCATTGTTGAGAGTCAAAACACACATGGACCTCAATTGTAGACCTCAATGGGCCTGGCTTAATGTGACCTTTTGGCCACTCTTTGGGAAGCCTTGCCTCTGAGAGTTCTCCTGAGCTTTAATTGAAATAATCTTCCTCACCATTTCATGGTTCCTGAATAAATTGAAAGCCACAGTGCCTCCAACTTCATCATTGAAAATTGGCTATATAAATACCATGAATTTTTTAAATTCCCATGAACAGGTGGCACTGGAGAACCTTTGGATATCTGTTGCTGATCACGAGTGTACCAGACATTGCATTGATTGACTGGGTTTCATGAAAATGGTGAGAACAGAGATGCCAGAAAGTTGGAGCCCGCTGACTAGTGGGCCCAGAGCAGTGCTGGGCAGGTGTATGATAAAACATCTGTCGTGGGCACACGTGGTTCTGCCATTGGTTTCCGAATGACTTGTGAATGACATGGTGCAGCCAGAAGAACCTTACAAGTAAAGGGACCTTGTTATATGGAGAGGTTTCAGGGCAATGTTCAGAATCAGGTTGCTATGGACATGGGTGCAAGCTTTTTGGGATAGAAGCCTGGTTGGTGCATTCTCCTGCAGACCCTCATCCACTACACGTGAGAGTACTCCCTCTAGCACTGTGTCCCAGTTTTTCTCCTTGTATTACGTGAAGCCAATACCAAACTCCCAGTGCAGCAGTAAGAAACACCACGAAAAGTGGAGTATGACATAATGGCTTCACAGATCACATGGTTAGACACTTAGACCCCAGTGTCCTCAGTTTACTAACAAAGGGAAAATTCAGAACTTCTGCCTCATGTTCAATAGCATATAAGGAACCATGTCATCCAGGTCACATAGATGCCGACCCAGGTTTGATGGTCTCAATACAAAGGAAGCTAAAGCTCCTGACAACAACAAATTTTTCAAGGGCCCAAACAAAGAGGCAGTTTCTCAACAACTCATTAGGCCACCAGAGTTCCATGTTTGTGGAGTGTTTACCCTGTACCTTACTTTTGGAAATTCCACTACCACCTCCAAGGTTGTGAACTCCTGAGCATTTTCTTTTCCAGATATATATTCACGGACTTTCAAACTCTTCTCCACTAATTGTGTATTACTTGTGGCGAAGGAAATATCAAGGCATTGTTTTGGAGGACAGTGGGAAGATTTTTGTCTAGCAAATATTTGCATACACATTAGATTCATTTTCCTATTTTCCATTAGAAATACTGAATCCCTGTCACTAACCCATACCCTACTAGACTCTGACTACTAATCTTAATATGATGTAGAAAAAGAAACCTAACAGAATAGAAATACAGGCCGTTCATAGGAGGCATGGTGTATACGAGGACTTGCCTTCTGCTTTATCAAGTGAATGTGTTATAAATCTAGTCAACTTTTCATTGTAATACTTCTCCATGAGTTTTTAAAGTTAACACATATGTACATTTCTGTCTCCCTTTCTCTGTACCCTATTCATCTCATGAAATTTATTATGCATATTTAGTATCCTACCTGGTATCACACGTACATTCTTGTGAGCTTGCTGTTTTAGGAAGATACAAATTGTGAGAAGAGATCACTCCCCCTAAATACTGATGGAACTGAAAATTCAACATATGGGTGAATTTCCTAGATGAACAGCATTATACATAAATCCATGCTCAGTAAAAAGAATATTTTTTGGATATGAGGATGATATATATTTCATGATGAATTTTGATTGGCATACATATTACTACATTTTAATGTCTGTGTTTGTATCTATCTATATATATATATATATATTTTTTCTCCAGATTATTCAAAATATGAAATATATGTGTCTTATTTTACACTCACTAATTTAACTCATGTTTCTATATGTGGATTTATAATCAAATTTTCACAAAATTATTCTCAGAAATATTCATCCACATGAAATACATATTTATTTCCCAGTACTGAAAACTAACTTCGGTGAAAGGTGCTTACAAATCCTAATATTTGTACAGTAACTGACCCAGTTTAACATCAATGCAAGTAAAATCCTATGGGACATGATGTGTATTTTGAAGTTCATTTTTATTCAACACTGGTACATTACTATTTCTTCAGTTTATGGACATTATAAGATAATACTTTTCATCCACAAGTTAACAAATCTGTACGCATTTGGTTCACTTGCAATTACTTCCTGCTTCAGAATATATGTATTCCTCCATGTTTCTTGACTGTACTTTTCATGAGATTATTTCCAAACACATTATTTTCGATTTCCATAATCATTTTTGAAGCAAAACTCCCACACTCTTCATGATAAACCATAATGCTAAAATTACCATTAGATGTATAACTGGTTAGAATGAACTTATGTATATCAATATAAGATTTCCTATATATTTTCAGATATCAATTCAATCCATTATTTAAAGTTTGATCAAGTTATATTATTTATTTACAGTATTGTCTATTAAGGCATCATCTTTATAATCATAGGCACAGGGTACACGTACTTGTGTCCCCAATACTAATTTATAAGTCTTAAAATGTTGCTTTCAGAAATGTTTGAAGAAATACTGCAGTCACCTGATATACATTTACATTTCATCACAGTAATATTCCTGACAAAAAATGCAACGGACACCCTTATGATTGTACCAAAGCCTAAATTTAATGTGAGCATGTATTACTAACAAAATCCATGTCCTGATTAACTAATGATCTCAAATATCATTCCTATTGGTGACTACATATTTGTTTCTTCCTAAGATTATATATTCAAACTCAACCCTGTTAAAAACGTCTTATCCTATTACTCACTTTGTACTTTCCCTGATTTCCTAATGTCTCTATTGATATCTGCTTTCCTACACATTTTCCCCAGTTCATCACTGTGACTGACTCTTCACATATGCTGACATTTGCATTCACTCTCTAACCAAAACCCTATATCTAAATAACTTTTGGAACTATCCCTTTTTGTCTGGAGGATCTCTTCCTCATTCAGTCATCCAAGGTACAAGGTCCTATGCCATTGTATAACGATTTATTTGAGACAACTTTGCGGAAATAATTCAAAGCTAAGTATCCCAATCAAGAGCCCAGTGTTCATCTGGGTTTCAAATCTTTCCTAGATTTCTGTATTCATACTTATATTACACCTATATATGCTTGTAAATATCGGAGGTCCCCAATACCATTATTCATCTCGCAGAATGATTCCTAACCCAAATTGAACATGTTATTAACCCTAACCATGCACTGTTCCCTCAATTTAACTTTACAAAGACCAGGGACAGAGTTGGTGTTATAATACAGGTAGGTAGGGGATCTTCCACCTGTTGAGAACCTCAAGTTCCATGCAGAAATAAACCCTGAAGAAGATGTAGGCAGCTATGAAGGACCTGAGAGAGCAACAGTAATCTTCCTTGGTAAAATACCTGGTCAGGATGAAGCGATGTGTCTGAATAAGCCTCTCTTTTCTTAAAGTAGAGAAGATGGACCAAACCAGGTCTGTGTGGAGAGCTGTTAACATGTGCCTATGGTTGATATACCATTCTATCTTGTGAATGTGACACAGGAAGTAGGGGAAGCCTCTCTCTCGTGGGACCCTTGGAAGCAAATGTTAGGATAAAGTGGTTACCAAGGTAGTGACCTCATTCAGTTCCTGAAGGAAGTGACCTACCTCACTTCCTTGGTGATGGAACTCTCTGAACTTGGGATCCAGGAAGCCAGGCACTCAGAGCCAGTCCCAGTCCCAGTCCCAGTGGGTTCACTTGTTTATATTTACCAAGGACAGAGTCAGTCTTTTTGGTACATACAGATGTGTGGATGGCTAAATGCCAGGAAAGCTCTGAAGAGGGGCCTTTCCTGAGAAAGCAGGTAGTGACTCACTGATTGATGCTGAAAACTTTACAGTGTTGGTAAAGGAGACCTGATCTGAGACAGGACAGTCCATTTCGAGGGAGCAGAGTAAGGCCCATCAGTCTGAGGACACTCTGGATAGTCACAGACCTACTTGGGGGAAGGAGGTGCCTTTGTGGGTGTGGGTGTGAATTTGTGTTTTTTTATCATGTTCTGAGAATAGGTAGGAAAGGCAGTATGTTTGGTTTGGAGTGGACTGTTTTTAGTAAGTCATTTGACTTGGCGAGTGTTTCTATGTTTGTGTATCCCACTTTTTCCGTGGTTGTAGATATTAGAAAAGTGAATGCATCAATGGATGTGTCCTGTCTAGTAGAAAGCATCTCAGCACACATCCTTCCCAATTTATGAATGGACTGTGGCTTGCCTTATATGGACAACACCTACTTCTTTCCTTAGTTCCTGTTTTCTTCCTGAATTCTGGCCACTCTCCAGAATAGGCTCATGTTTTTTTGTCCAAGATATGGACCTCCGTCGAGTTCTGTGACATGGCCATGTACTGGATAGATGAAGGGAATTGGGAGCATCTCTGAAAACTCGGATATCAGTGTGACCAGTAAAGTCTCAGTAGAGAAACCCTGCTTTGTGCCTTTTGCTTACCTACTGTTCTGTTGACCTGAATGTCAGGAAGGTCTTTTCCTCAGGCCACCAGTTTGTGAAGCCTGAAGAAAAGTGCTTTCAATTGGAAATGAATGAGCATCACCTGTGGCTCTTCGCTTAATTGCTTTGGAAAGGGATGTGTCTGAATCATCCTTTCGGCTCTGAGAGAGGCTGTGGCTTTGATTTTCAGCACCTGATGGATCTAAAGAAAGATCCCATGTGTGCATCCAAAACCAAAATGGCAAAAAGATCAGTCATTGTGGATGAAGTCTCTTGCTTCCTCTGTTAGGTTCCTGACCTCCATCAAGTAAGTATAGGGATCCTTTGAGACAAATGAGTTCTTCAAAGCCCTGCAGCAGTGCTTGGGTTCTCACATGACTCCAAATCACATAAAGAATCTATACCTCACAGTCAGTAGGCTTCAAAATGAAGAAACAGAGCAGTATTACTGGCAGGCCTATTTGATCAATCCTGGTTTACAGGAAGGGTGTCCAGGAAACTCTGACTTTAGGAAAATGAGGGGCAAGGGAACTTATTTTGGACACTGTCTTGGGCTGCGCCCCTTATGGAAACCTCCAGCCAGAGGTTATGATGAATGTCTACATGGAAGAATATGAGGGCCATGTGGGAGTGTTTTGGTTTTAATTGAACATATTGTTAACCCTAACCATACACTGTTCCCTCAATCTAAGTATTCAGAAAAGCAGGGACAGATTTGGTCTTACAATACAGGAATTCAGGGGATCTTCCATCTGCTGAAAACTTCAAAGTTCCATGCAGAAATGAATCCTGGAGAAGATGTAGGCAGCTATGAAGGATCTGAGAGAGCAAAAGGCATCTTCCATGGCAAACAGCCTGGTCAGGATGAAGGGTTGTGTCTGAATCAGATTCTCTCTTCTTAATGTAGAGGAGAGGCCTGTGTGGAGAGCTGTTCCCAGGTGACTATTGTTTCTTTACCATTCTAACTTGTGAAAGTGTCACAGGAAGTAGGGACATCCTCCATGTTATGAGACCTTAGGAAGCAAATGTTAGGACAAATTGGTTGCCAAGGCAGTGACCTCATTCAGTTACTAAAGGAAGTGACCTCACCTCACATCCTTGTTGATGGAACTCTCCAAATTTGGGTTCCAGGAATCTAGGCACCCAGGCCCAGTCCCAGCACCAGTTCCAGTGTTCTCACTTGTTTGGATTATCCAAGGACAGAGTCAGTCTTTTGTGGTACCTACTTATGTGAGAATGGCCAAATTCCAGAAAAATTCTGAAGAGGGGCCCTTCCGGAGAAAACAGGTAGAGGCTCACTGCTGGCTCCTGACAACTTCACAGAGTTGACCAAGGAGCCCAGATCTGAGACAGGACAGACCATTTCTGGGGAACATAGTATGGCCCTCCAGTCAGAGGACACTCTGGATAGTTCCAGACCCACTTGGGGGAAGGAGGTGCCTTTGTGGTTGTGGGTGTGGGTTTGTGGTTTTTTCTTTTGTTCTGAGAATAGTTAGGAAAGGGGGTGTGTTTGGTTTGGAGTGGACTGTTTCTAGTTAGTCCTTTGACAAGGCGAGTGTTTTTAGGTCTGTGTATCCCACTGTTTTCGTGGTTGTAGACATTAGAAAAGATAATGCCTCAATGGGTGTATCCTCTCAAGGAGAAAACTTCCCAGCATTCATCCGGCACAATTTATGAATGGAGTGTGGCTTGCCTTATCAATGGGCAACACCAACTATCTTCCTACGTTCCTGTTTTCTTCCTGAATTCTGGCCACTCTCCAGCATAGGCTCATGATTTTGTGTCAAATATATGTACCACTTCCAAGCTCTGTGACATGGCCATGTACTGGTAGCTGAAGGGAATGGCAAGCATCTCAGAAAACTCAGATATCAGTGTAGCCAGTAAAGTCTCAGTGGAGAAACCCTGCTTTGGGCCTTTTGATTACCTATTGTTATGTTGCCCTGAATATCAGGAAAGTCTTTGTCTCAGGCCACCCCTTTGTGAAGCCTGAAGAAAACAGTTTTCACATGGAAATGAATGGGCATTACCTTTGAGTTTACAATAAAACCTTCACAGATTTGGCTCTCATTAAGTTAAAAATACTTTTAGATTGTATCTCAGTGTAAAAAGTAACATGGAACTGTACATATCTTATTGATAACAAGTCCAATTATAGAACACAAATGATATACATAAATCTCCAACACTCCAACATGTTTTTCTTTTAAGCCTAGAATTACCATACAACCTTAGAACACCAGCTTGATACAATGGTCTTTGCAAGCTTCTACCTTACAGACTTGTATACCTGGAAGATATGAACACATTAACACCACAATTACATTGATGTTTTTGTATTAAACAAGTTTAGATTTTAAAGAAATAACATGGCACAATTTTATAAAAACAGTACTTGTTTTACCAGCTGTTTAATTTTTTAAGATTACTTGCTCAAAACTTACACATATAACCAAGTTACACACACCTTTTTTCATTATTTACTTAAACCCTTTTAATTACTTAATCATATAGACTCTCTTATCCAGAAACACGTTTTTCCTCTATTATATCTATATCTAGAACCTTTTAGTTTCTCTTTTCCATCTACCAAACTCGTTCTGTTCACATTTCAATACAATGCTTTTCAATTTCTGAATTTAAGCAGATTATTTTATAGACATCTACATTTTATTAGGGCCTTTTTGAAAACCTAGAAAACTTATTGGCCTAATTTTAAAGACATCTTTATTTTTATCTGTTTACCCAATTTGAATTAAAACATATGAATCACGTGAATCAAAGACATTTGGATACATTTTTAAATTTTTCATGAGCGCTCCTCATCTGTCAATTGTCATATCCCTGCATGATATATGGACATACACACATACAGACATACCAACATACAACACGTAACACAAATGTAACACATAACACAATAGTAAAGGCCTTGTAGCTTTTTTCAGGTGAAATCTCCATTGCAATGCTGAAAACTCCAGAGTCGATCAAAAATAGAACTGATCAGAAAACATTAACGCATCAGCAGAATCAAGATCATGAGCTCAAAAAAAAAAAATTACAGAATCTAAGAAAAGCAAGAGTCCTAAAAATGATGACTGGCCAGTAATTAGTAAATACCATATTATATACTTTTTTGGTTAGGTCTAGTTTGAGTTCAGGTAAAAAGACACATTTACTCTTTTTATCTGTCTCCTGCTGAGTGCTGCAGGCTTCTTTTATTTGCATATCAAAGTAAGTCCTGGCTGAGGTCTGGAAAACTGGAAAGACTGGAATTCTGAGAAGAAACCTCACGCCTAAGGCATTTATCTATAAGTCATAATTTCCAGGTTTGGAAGTTGAAAATTTTGATGCAAGTTTAAGATGTAATTCTCAAAATTTTATTTCTTTAGATTTTTCTACACTAGAAAAACTTGCTCACACAAAACTGAAAATAGGATCATTTTTTGATAATATTAATGCCACCATCAGAAGAAGTTTCTATAGGATCATTAAGTCCCTTTCTTTGTTATGAAGTTTCTAATAGTATTAAGTTAAATTAAATTGGCTGAAAATTTTTTAAAAAGAACCACATGTTACCATGTGTATCCGAAATTAAGCTTTAAAAATTTCCAAGACTGTTGCTAATTAATGTCATTTCAATAAGCCAGACCAACGTTTTAATTTAGTACCATTTTTTAAAATCTTACACACTGATGGGAATAGATACCATATCATAATTTATTATCTCTTCCAAAGTTAATGCACTGATATATCTAGTGAAATTTTTTCAGGCTGTCTAGTTCAAAATTAAAACTCTTTATTTTTTTTTTACCCTAAGTATTTAAGTTTCCTAGCATGAACTACCTGAAATCAAACTAAACAATTGTTTAAACCCAACTTTTAACTGTAAGATAGTGCAATGCTTTAGAAACCCATTTAGATACCAGATGGTTAAAATAAAAAAATCATTTCTAGATACACATTCACCCTAGATCATCCCCAAGAAACAATCTATAATATCAACATATTAATGCATTCATTGTCCCTTTTGTTAAGTAAACAGAGGTGGAGAAATCCTTAAAGTGTACGTAAGGAATAAGGGAGTTCCCCACTGCAAAATGGATCTGGCAGCTGCTGGGCGTCCCTTAGCCTCACCATTTACTTACAGGATTAGTTCCTCTGGTTTGCTTTGACCCCAGGCACCAGGCATATTCTATGTCTCCCAACTTTGCAGTAGTCAGCTCCCAAAAATTTCATTCTTTTTCAGTTGTTTTGAGTGCTAGGCTTCCCCAAGAGGGCAGAGTGGGGTGTATTTAAAGTCCCCTCTGGGGTGTCAAAATTTATGACTGAAGGCTTGGTTCCCATCCCAAAGCCAATTAATGCCAATTTAATAATGAGGACAGGGTTTTGAGAAAAGTTTAAGCGAGATATCAAAGTTCTTAGACCCCAGACATTTCCCTCTGCAGTGGGCATGCTCAATCCAACTACGGGAAGAAAAGAAATCACTGCTTCCGTAATCTTGCTTAACAAAGGGGAGTAAAGTTCATCAAAGTTCTTTGAAGCACAGCTAAGAGAGGTGAAAAGGTGAGAACAGAAAAACTGGCGGTTCTATTGACTTTTGGTCCCTCACAGGAGAAGCATTAGTTTTAAAATTTAGCTAAAGTAACTTCCACATATGTAAGGCAGGTTGGAACTCGGGACTCTGCATCGGACCAAACAATGCCATCACATTTAACAGAAACACAGATAAAATGACACACAAAGACCATCATGCAGCTCCCGTTTGTTCACAACCCCAAGATCTACAATCTTGTGACTCAGAGAGAATGGAGGGAAGAGGGGGAGGAGTAGAAGGTTTGAGTGATAGGATCCTGGGTGAAGGGGTCGGATTGGAGGCAGGGACCAGGAATGGCTTCAAGGACAGAGGCATGGAATGGCTTTGTCCCATAATGAGAGTTTCTCAAACAGAGACAAGGACAATACAAACGTGACACAAACATGTACACACAGTTAACATTTAACACGAGTTCAGAAGTAAAGATTAGAACCTAGTAACTGGCAAAACCTGATGGGTTAGACCACAAAGACAGACAGTGAATTCAACCTTAGAGAAAAAGTAGTCAGCAAAGATATGATGGGTTGCCAGCAGAGTCACCTAATGTGGGCTCATTCGTCCCTCCTCACCTAATGAGAGCACATCCGTCACTCCCCGAGTCCTCCAAGGCATCCCTTGCAAGGACATGGCCTGTGGCTTTAGGACACGTTTGTCCACCACTGACAGGGGGAACTTACGTTCTCCACTGGAAGCCACTCTGCCAACCCAAACCAAAAACGGAAAAATGGAACCTGAACAAAAAGCTCTGAGTGATCACAAGGAAAAATGAAAAGAAGCGCCTTACTTACCTCCAGAGGGGTCTGTTGGCGTGTCCTTGTCCTATGCTGCGTGATTCCCGGCCAACGCACCAAATGTAAGGGTCCGGTGAACGTCGGAGGAAGAGACCACCAAGAGAACGCGGCTCATGCAACAGAAAAAGGCGTTCATTGAGGATCCAATCCAGCATGCTGGGGCTACGTGCTCACTCAAGAAGGGAGAGCAGCCCAGAGCCCCGAGCAGGGGTTGAGCAGTGGCTTAAGAACACTTTTTGGGGAGGGCGGGACTTTACATATATCACAGTCTCCTTTAAGAAATCAACATACACCACAGAAAAATCAAACAACAATTCCTAAACATGATTAGTTCATTCATTGGCAGGAACAGGTCAGGCGGGAGTGATAGGTGAGTTCTAAAGCGAGGTACACATTCAAACAGATTGGTTTAGGCCTTGCAATGCCTATGTGCCAGGCCACACAGGGTCCTAGGTTATTAAACAACCAGGCGGTCAGGGGGAATATTTACTGGGCAGTCCGGAATTGTACTACAAGCTACAGGAATTTCAGGTTTTGCATGTAGCATAGGAACTTAACAATACCTGGTCCTTTACATTTTAACTCAGGCCTTGCAGCTTAGAAACTTTACAAAACCCGGTCTTTTACACTTCAACTTTTACACTTTAATTTCAATTTATTTTACCCTTTCAGATCACTCCTGGTGCACAAGAAGGGTGTCCAAGCCACCCTGAATTTAGGCAAATGAGTGGAAAGGGAGCTTATTTGGGACACTGTCTTGGGCTGTGCCCCTCATGGAAACCTCCAGCCAGATGTTATGATGAGTGCCTTTATAGAAGAAGAGGAGGGCCATGTGAGAGTGTTTTGGTATTAATTGTGGTCATTTGTGTGACGGTTGGAAGAGATGACTGGGTCCACCTGGACTTGAATTCTTGTGTGATTCCCCTTAGAGACTGACTTCTGGAACTGAACTCAAAGAAGTATTGCCATGAATTGTGGTGATATTTTAAGAGGTCAAGCATGAGAGTCGCCCTTGGAAACTAAGATCAAGGCCGAGGGTGGCTTTCCACAGAGCACTGGGAATTTCAGCAAAGATATCCCATGATTTTATTCTTAAAGACTTGGTAGCCATAGTTGAGAGTCAAAACACACATGGACCTCACATTGTAGACCTCAATGGGCCTGGCTATATCTAACCTTTGGGCCACTCTTTGGGAAGCCTTGCCTATGAGAGTTCTCCAGAGTTTCATTGAAATGAGCTTCCTCAACATTTAATGGTTCTTGAAACCCACAGTGCATACAAACACAATAGAAATACAAGCAGTTCAGAAGAGGCATGGTGTATAGTTGGACTTGCCTTTTGCATTATGTAGGGTAGGTGTTATAAATCTAGTTAATTTTTAATTGAAATAGTTCTCCTTGTGTTTTTAAAGTTAATAAATATGTGAATTCCTGTATCCTTTTCTCTGTAGCCTATTCATCAAATGTATTTTTATATAAACATATTGAATCCTACCTGGTATCACATATACATTCTTGTGAGGTGGCTGACATGGCAGATACAAATTATGACAAGAGATCACTCCTCCTAAACGCTATTGGATCATAAAATTCAGCCTAAGGGTAACCTTTCTAGTTGAACAACATTATTCATAAATCCATGTTCAGTAAAATTAATATTTTTGGATCTGTGGACGATATATATTTCATCATGAATTTCAATTGGCATATATATTGCCACTTTATAATGTCTGTGTGTGTTTTGCTCTTTGCTTAATTGCTTTGGAAAGAGATGTGTCTGAATCAGCCTCTTGGGCCTGTGTGAGGCTGTGGCTTAGATTCTCAGCACCTGATGGATCTAAAGAAAGATCCCATGGGTGCATCCAAAACCAAAATGGCCAAAAGAGCAGTTATTGTGGATGAAGACTCTCACCTTCCTCTCTAATGGCCCTGACATCCATCAAGTGAAAATAGGGATCCTTTGGGTCAAATGAGTTCTTTAAAGCCCTGCAGAGTTTAGCCCATAGGTGCTTGGGTTTTCACATGAATCCAATTTACATAAAGAATCTAAACCCCACAGTCATTTGGCCTCAAATTGAAGAAGATAAGGGGCATGTGGGAGCATTTTGTTTTGAATTGTGGTAATTTGTTTGGCGCTTGGAACAGATGACTGGGTCCACCTGGGCTTGAACTCTGGTATGATTCTCCTTAGAGACTGAATTCTGGAAGTGACATCAGAGAAGTATTGTCATGAATTGTGTTTGGATTTTACTAGGCCATGCAACCTAGATCTCAGGTATTAATTGTGGTGCAGGGAGATCTAGGTGCAGGGTGGCTTTGCCCAAAGCACTGGGAATCTCAGCCTGGATATCACATGATTTTATTCTGAAATTCTTTAAAGCCACAATTGAGAGTCAAAACACACATGGACCTCACATTGTAGACCTCAATGGGCCTGACTTCATGTGACCTTTTGGCCACTCTTTGGGAAGACTTGCCTGTGAGTGTTCTCAAGATCTTTCATTGAAATGAGCTTCTTCAACATTTAATGGTTCCTGAATGAATTGAAACCCACAGAGCCTCCAACTTTATCCTCAAAAAATGGCTTGATAAATACCATGAAACTTTTGAAATTCCCATGACCAGGTGGCACTGGAAAACTTTTGGATGTCCTGTTGCTGATCATGAGTGTATCTCACAGTGCCTTGACTGACTGGGTTTCATGAAAATTGTGTAGAACAGTGATGCCAGTATGTTGGAGCCTGTTCATTAGTGGGCCTAGAGCAGTGGTGTGAAGGTGTGTGATAAACCATATGTGTTGGGGCATGTGGATCTGCCATTGGCTTCCAATTGCCTTGTGACTGACAGGGTACAGCCAGCAGACCCTTTTATGTAAAGGCATCTTGTTATATGGATAGGTTTCTGGGCAATGTTCAGAATCAGGTTGCTATGGACAAAGGGGCAACCTATGTGGGACAGAATCCTGGTTGGTGCATTCTCATGCAGACCGTGTCCCTCCACACGTGACAGAACTCCCTCCAGCACTGTGTCCCAGTTGAACTCCTTGTATTTCATGAAGCAAATACCAAACTCCCAGTGCACCAGCAAGAAACACCACGAAAATTGGAGGATGACCAAATGGCTTCACAGTCAACCCGCGGAGACACTTACACCCCAGTGGCCATATTTTAACTACAAAAAGAGTATTCAGCACTGCTGTCTCATTTTCATTGGAAAATTAGAAACAATGTCCTTCAGGTCACATATTTGCACACCCAGATTTGATGGTCACACAACAAAGGAAGCTAAAGCTCCTGACAACAACATGTATTTTAAGAGCCCAACCTCAGAGAGTTTCTCAAGAAGTCTTTACACAAGCAGAGCTCAATGTTTGTGGAGTGTTTACCCTGTCCCTTACTTTTGGAAACTCCTCTACCACCTACAAGTTTGTGAACTCCTGAGCATTTTTTATTCCTGATATGTATTTACAGATTTTCTAACTTTTCTCCTCTAATTGTATCTTACTTGGAACTAAGGTAATGTCAAGGCAATCTTCTGGATGAGAGTGTGAACATTTTTGTGTAGCACATATTTGCATACCAATTAGAGTCATTTTCCATATTTCCATTCGAAATACTGAATCCTTGACACTAACGCATACCCTAATAGACTCTGACTACTACTCCTAATATGATGGAGAAAAATAACACAAACAGAATAGGAATACAAGCAGTTCAGAGGAATCATAGTGTATAGTTGGACTTGTTTTTTGCATGATTAATTGTAGGTGTTATAAATCTAGTCAATTTTTAATTGAAATAGTTCTCCATGTGTTTTTAATGTTAACAAATATGTGAATACCTATCTCCCTTTCTCTGTAGCCTATTCAGCACATGTATTTTTAAATGCACATATAGAACACTACCTGGTATCACACCTACATTTTGTGAGGTGGCTAATTTGGCAAATGCAATTTGTGAGAAGTGATCACTCCTGTTAAACTCTGTTGGAACTGAAAATTTAACCTAGGGGTGTGTTTCCTAGAAGAACAACATTATACATAAATACATGTTCTAAAAGAAATAATTTTGCATCTGTGGAGGATATATATTTCATGATAAATTTGATTGCTAATTTATTGTCTGTGTGTGTTTTTTTGTATATATATATATATATATATATATATATATATATATATATATATATACACTCTCCAGATTTTTCAAAATATGAAATATATGTGTCTTATATACACTCCCTAAATTCATTCATGTTCATGTATATGGATTTATAATCAACTTTTCACAAGATCATTCTCAGAAATATTCATCCACCTTAAATACATATTGTTTCCAGTACTGAAAACTAACTTCAGTTAATGTTGCATACAAATACTAATACTTCTACAGTAACTGACCCAGTTTAACATCAATGCAAGTACATTCCTATGTGACATGATGTGTATTTTGAAATTCATTTTAATTCAACACTGGTACATTACTATTTCTTCAATTTATGCACATCATAGGATATATATTTCATCCACAAGTTAGCAAAGTTATAGGCATTTGTTTCACTTTCAATCACTTCCTGCTTCAGAAGACATGGATTCTTCCAGGTTTCTTGACTGGTCTTATAATGAGACTTCTTTCGAAATATATTATTTTTGATTTCTTTTATCACTTTTGAAGCAAAACTGACACTCACTTCATGATAAACCATAACTATAATATCACCATTAGATGTATAACTGGTTGGAATGAATGATTTTATAACAATATAGTATTTTTTATATATTCTCTTATATCAGTTTATTCCATTATTTAAAATGGAACCAGTTATATTATGTATTTACTATATTGTCTTTTCATGCATTATCTCTATATTCATAGACACAGTGTACACCTCTTAGTACCCCCATACTAATTTATTAGTCTTCTAAATATTGCTCACAGAAATTGTGGAAGAAATACTCATGTCACCTGATCTACATATGCATGTTATCATAGTAATATTCTGGACACAAAATGCAAAAGTCACACGTATGATTGTACCAAAGCCTAAATGGAAACTGAACATGGATTACTAAAAACATCCATATCCAGGTTGCCTAATGCTCTCAAATGTCAATTCTATTGGTGACCACATTTTTGTTTCTTCCTAAGATTATATATTCAACCTCAAAACTGTTGGAAATGTCTAGTTTTTTCACTCACTTTATACTTTGCCTGATTTCCTAATGTCTCTATTGATATCTACTTTCCTACATATTTTTTCCAGTTCAACATTGTGACTGACCCTTCACATGTGCTGACATTGACATTCACTCTCTAACCGAAACCCTATTGCTAATGAACTTTGGTCCAAATCCTATACTCTATCTTCTTCCGAAACATACTTCCGAAACATATCTTCCTGATCCTATCGACTATCCCTTTTTGAGTGGATGTACTCTACTACATTCAATCATCTGAGGTACAAGGTCCTATGCCATTGTATATTGATTTTTCTGAAACATGTATGCAGAACATAATTCAAAGCTACGTGTCCCAATCTATTGCCAAATGCACTTCTGAGCTTCAAATCTTACCTAGATTTCTGTTTTCATACTTTTATTTAACCACTATATTTCTATATATTGCAGGTTCCCAATAACCTTATTCATCCCGCAGAATGATTCCTAACCCAAATCGAAAGTGTTATTAACCCTAACCATACACTGTTGCCTCAATCTAACATTACAAAAGAGCAGGGACAGGGCTATTCTTTCAATTAGGGATGTAGGTGATCTTCCAACTGCTGAGAACCTCAAAGTTCGATGCAGAAATGATCCCTGGAGAAGATGTAGGCAGCTATGAAGGACCTGCATGAGCAAAAGCCATCTTCCATGGCAAACAACCTGGACAGGATGAAGGGATGTGTATGCATCAGACTCTCTCTTCTTAATGTAGAGAAGATGAACCTAACCAGGCCTGCGTGTAGAGCTGTTCCATGGTGTCTATTTTGATATACCATTCTAACTAGTCAAATTGTCACAGGAAGTAGGGGCACCCTCCAACTCATGGAACCATTGGAAGCAAGTGTTAGGACAAAGTTGTTGCCAAGGCAGTGACCTCATTCAGTTGCAAAGAAAGTGACATACCTCATTTCCTTGGTGATGGAACTCTCTGAAATTGGGATGCAAGAAGCCAGGCACCAAGAGCCAGTCCCAGTCCCAGTCCCAGTGGGCTCACTTGTTTGGATTTACCAAGTACAGAGTCAGACCTTCTTGGTACCTACTGATGTGAGGATGGCCAAATGCCAGTAGAGCTCTGAAGAGGGGCCTTTCTTGAGACAGCAGGTTGTGGCTAACAGCAGGCTCCTCGCAGAATAACAGAGTTGGCCAAGGAGACAAGATCTGAGACCAGACAGGCCATTTCGAGTGGAACATAGTATGACCCACCAGTCAGAGGACACTCCAGATAGTTATAGACCTATTTTTGGGAAGGAGGTGCCTTTTTGGTTGTAGGTGTGAGTTTGCGGTTTTGTTTCATGTTCTGAGAATAGGTAGGAAAGGTGGTTGGTTTGGTTTGGAGTCGACTGTTTCTAGTAAGTCTATAGACAAGGCGAGTGTTTCTATGTCTGTGTAGCCACTGTGTCCGTGGTTTTAGACATTAGAAACGAGAATGCATCAATGGAGGTGTCCTGTCTAGTAGAAAGCTTCACAGCATTCATCCTGCACAATTGATTAATGGACTGTTGCTTGCCTTATGGATGGGAAACACCTACTAACTTCCTAAGTTGCTGTTTTCTTCCTGAATTCTGGCCACTCTCCAGAATAGTATCATGGTTTACTGTCCAAGATATGTACCACCTCCAAATTCTGTGACATGGCCATGTCCTTGATAGCTGAAGGGAATGGGAACATCTCAGAAAACTCAGATATCAGTGTGACCAGTAAAGTCTCAGTGGAGAAACCCTGCTTGGCTCCATTTGCTTATCTATGTTTCTGTTGCCTTGAATGTCAGGAAGGTCTTTGCCTCAGGCCACCCCTTTGTGAAGCGTGAAGAAACAGTTTTCAAATGGAAATGAATGGGCATCACCTGTGGCTCTTTGCTTAATTGCTCTGGAAAGGGATGTGTCTTAGTCAGACACTAGGCCCTGTTTGAGGCTGTGGCTAAGATTCTCAGCTCCTGATAGATCTAAAGAAGATCCCATGTGTGCATCCAAAACCAAATGGCAAAAAATCTGTCATTGTGGATGAAGTCTCTTGCCTTCTTCTGTTTGGTTCCTGACCTCCATCAAGTGAGAATAGGGATCCTTTGGATCAAATGAGTTCTTCAAAGTCCTGCAGAACTGCTTGGGTTGTCTCATGATGCCAAATCACATAAAGAATCTATACCTGACAGTAAGTAGGCCTCAAATTGGAGAAGCAGAGCAGTATTTATGGCAGGCCTAGAGCAGTTGTGTGCAGGTGTGTGACAATACATCTGTGGTGGGGTCATGTGGATCTTACATTGGCTTCCAAATGGCTTGTGACTGACATGGTGCAGCCAGCAAAACTTTGTATGTAAAGGCATCATGTTACATGGAGAGTTTTCAGGGCAATGTTCAGAATCAAGTTCCTATGGTAAAGGGGGCAAGCAATGGGGGATAGAAGCCTGGTTGGTGCATTCTCCTGCAGACCCTGACACACCATACATTACAGGACTCCCTCCAGCATTGTGTCCCAGTTTAACTCCTTGTATGTCATGAACCAAATACAAAACACCCACTGCAGCAGCAAGAAACACCACGAAAAGTGGAGGATGACCAAATGATTTCAAAGTCCAGACGGGGAGACACTTATCCCCCATTGGCCACAGTTTAGTTACAAAGAGTGAATTCAGCACTGCTGCCTCATGTTCATTGGACAATAAGAATTCATGTCCTCCAGGTCACTAAAATGCAGACCCAAGTTTGATGGTCTCACTACAAAGGAAGCTAAAGCTTCTGAAAACAACATATATTTCAAGTACCCAACCTCATTGTCAGTATCTCCAGAAGTGTTTAGGCCAGCAGAGATCCATGTTTGTGGAGTTTTACCCTGTCCCTAAGGTTTGGAAACGTCTCTTCCACCTCAAAGGTTGTGAACTACTGAGCATTTTCCATTCTACGTATGTATTCACAGATTTTCTAACTCTTCTCCTCTAATTGTTTCTTACATGGGGCGTGGTTATTTCAAGCCATTGTTCTGAATGAGAGTGGGAATTTTTTTGTGTGTAGCACGTATTTGCATACACATTGGATTCATTTTCCAATTTTCCATTCGAAATACTGAATCCCTGACACGAACCCATACCCTACTAGACTCTGACTACTAATTCTAATATGATGCAGAAAAGTAACACAAACAGAATTGAAATACAAGCAGTTCAGAGGAGGCATGGTGTATTATTGATCTTGCCTTTTGCATGATAAATGTCAGGTGTTATAAATCCAGTCTATTTTTAATTGAAATAGATCTCCATGTGTTTTTAAAGTTAACAAATATGTGAATTCCTGTCTCCCTTTGTCTGTAGCCTATTCAGCACATGTATTTTTATATGCACATATCAAATCCTACCTGGTGTCACACCTACATTCTTGTGAGGTGACTGACTTGGGAGATACAATTTGTGAGAAGACATCACTCCTCCTAAACGCTGTTGGAACTGATAATTCAAATAATGGGTGAGCTTCCTAGTAGAAAAACATTATACATAAATCCCTGTTAAGAAAATTGAATATTTTTGGATCTGTGATTGATGTATATTTCATAGTGAATTTAGATTTGCATATATGTTGCTACATTTTAATATCTGTATGTGTCTGTGTGTGTATACACACACACACACACACACACACACACACTCTCTCCAGATTTTTCAAAATATGAAATATATGTATCTTATTTACACTCCTTAAATTCATTTATGTTCAAGTATGTGGATTTATAATCAACTTTTCACAAGATTTTTCTCAGAAATATTTATCCACCTGAAATACATATTTGTTTCCTAGTACTGAAAACTAACTTCAGTGAATGGTACATACAAATCCTGTTGATAGCCACAGCCAAGGGTCTCCAGTAAATACCATATGTACTACTGCACAACCTAAGGCAGGCATGGTCCCTAAGCCACATGCTCGTTGTTTAAACAGAGAGGGGGAGATGTTGAGAGCCACAGCCAAAGGGGCCCCAGGAAACCTCCAGCTGCCAGCAAACTTCCAGCTGCCGGCTGATGATTGGCTCCACAGCGGCCCGAGCAACATCTAGCTGATTGGCTCCTCTGCGGTGATGCTCATTGCAGATGCTCATTGAGCTGTTTCCCCGCCCTTTCAGACTGCCAGTGGATGATTGGATGACAGGGGCCCCAGCAACATCTAGCTGATTGGCTCCTCTGTGGTGATGCTCAATGGGATGTTTCCCTGCCCTTTCAGACAACGGAGCTGCTCATTGGTGGACTTTTTTGTCTCCGCCCATGTGACCCAGCCAATCGGCCTCAAAAGGAGGAGGCTTGTGGTTGAGGGAGAGGCTTGTGGGAAGACTGTGGTGGCAGTTGGGCTCTGAGGGTTTTTCCTGAGAAGCTGTTTTGTTTGGCTTGTGTGGTTCTAAAAATAAAGTTTGTTTCTTTTGACAATTGGCTCCTGAATTGTGCCCAGCCAGACTGATGATAATCATGTAAAATGTTGATTTAAATCGCATACATGAACTTGAATGAATTTAGGGAGTGTATAATGAGACACATATATTTCATATTTTGGAAAATCTGGAAAATCTGGTATATATATATATATATATATATATATATATATATATATATACACACACACACACAACAATAAAATGTAGCAATATATATGCCAATCGAAATTTATCATGAAATATATATCATCCACATATCTAAAAATATTCATTTTACTGAACATGGATTTATGTATGATGTTGTTCACTAGGAAGCTCACCCATAGTTTGAATTTTCAGTTCCATCAGTATTTAGGGGAAGTGATCTATTCTCATAATTTGTATATTCCAAAGTTAGTGAGATCACAAGAATTTACGTGTGTTACCAGGTAGGAGTCTATATATGCATAAAAATATACATGTTCTAAAGAGGCTACAGAGCAAAGGAGACAGGAATTTACATATGTGTTAACTTTGAAAACTCATGGAGAAATATTACAATGAAAAGTTGACTAGATTTATAACACATATCCTTGATAAAGGAGAAGGAAAATCCAAGTATACACCATGCCTCCTACAAAAGGCCTGTATTTCTATTCTGTTAGGTTTCTTTTTCTCCATCATTTTAGGATAGTAGTCAGAGTCTAGTAGGGTATGGGTTAGTGTCAGAAATTCAGTATTGCAAATGGAAAATAGGATAATGTATCCAATGTGTATGCAAATATGTGCTACACAATAATCTTCCCACTCTCACCTAGAACAATGCCTTGACATTACCTTTGCCCCAAGTGAGACACAATTAGAGAAGAAGAGTTAGAAAATCTGTGAATACATATCTGGAATGGAAAATTCTCAGGAGTTCTCAACCTGGGAGCAGGTAGAGGAGTTTCCAGAAGTAAGGGATTGGGTAAACACTCCACAACCATGGAGCTCTGCTGGAAAAAAGACTTCTGGAGAATCTGCCTCTGAGGTGTGGCACTTGAAATATATATTGTTGTCAGGAGCTTTGTCTTCATTTGTAGTGAAACCATCAAAGCTGGGTCTGAATCTATGTGACCTGGAGAACATGGTTTCTTATTTTCCAATGAACCTGAGGCAACAGTGCTGAATTCTCTCTTTGTAGGTAAACAGAGGCCAGTGGGCCAAAGTGTCTAACCATGTGGACTGTGAAGCCATTTAGTCATCCTCCAATTTTCATGGTGTTTCTTGGTGCTGAACTGGGAGTTTGGTATTTGCTTCAAGAAATACAAGGAGTTCAACTGGGACACAGTGTTGGAGGGAGTTCTGTGACATGTGCTGGGTCAGAGTCTCCAGGAGAACGCACTAACCCGGCTTCTATCCCACATAGCTTGCCCCCTTGACCATAGCTACCTGATTCTGAACATTTCCCTGAAACCTCTCCATATAACAAGATGCCTTTGCATATAAGGGTCTGCTGGGTGCACCATGTTAGCTAAAAGCCATTTGGAAGTCAATGGCAGATCCACATGGCACCACCATAAATATTTTATCACACACCTGCACACCACAACTCTGGGCCAACTACTCTGCAGTCTCCATCTAACCGGCATCTCTGTTCTACACCACTTTCATTATACCCAATCAATCAAGGCACTGTCTGGTACACTAATGATCAGCAACAGGACATCAAAGGTTCTCCAGTGCCACCTCATCATGCGAATTTCAAAAATTTCATGGTATTTATCTAGCCATTTTACAAGGATGAAGTTGGAGGCATTGTGGGTTTCAATTCTTTCAGGAATCATTCAATGTTGAGGAAGCTCATTTCAATGAAAGTTCTGGAGAACTCTCACAGGCAAGGCTTTCCAAAGAGTGGCCAAATAGTCACATGAAGCCAGGCCAATTGAGGTCTACAATGTGAGGTCCATGTGTGTTTTGACTCTCAACTATGTCTGGCAAGTATTTCAAAATAACATCATATGATATTCTGTCTGAGATTCCCAGTGCTCTGTGGAAAGCCACCCCGGGCCTAGATCTCAGTTTCAAAGGGCGACTTTCATGGGTGGCCGCCTAAAATCCCAACACAAATCATGGCAATACTTCTCTGAGGTCAGTTCCAGAACTCAGTCTCTAAGAGGAATCACACCAGAGTTCAAGCCCTGGTGGACCCAGTCATCTTTTCCGACTGCCACATAAATGACCACAATGAAAACCAAAACACTCCCAAATGGCCCTCATCTTCTTCCATATAGACACTCATCATAACCTCTGGCTTGACGTTTCCTTGAGGGGCACAGCCCAAGACAGTGTCCAAAATAATCTCCCTTTCCTCTCATTTGCCTAAAGTCAGGGTGGCCTGGACACCCATTCTGTGAACCATGAGTGATCAAATAACCCTGACTTTAATACTGCTCTGCTTCTCCAATTTGAGGCCTAATGTCTGTGGAGTATAGATTCTTGATGTGAATTGGAGTAATGAAAAAACCCAATAACCCATTGGCTACACTCTGCAGGGTTTTGAAAAACTCATTTGACCCAATAAATCCCTATTCTCATTTTATGGAGGTCAGCAACCTTACAGAGGAAAGTGAGAGACTTCATCCTCAATGACTGCTTTTTGGGCCATTTTGGTTTTTGATGTGCCTTCTGGAATGTTACATATTTTTTTTTTGGTTTTAGTGCCTTCTGGAATATTACATAATTTTTTTCTTTAGACATTATTGCCAGAGTTCCTATCTTCATCCCAGTGCAGGTGAAATCAAAGATAATACCAATCTACAGCTTCTGCAATAGCCATCCCTGTACTGCTTGCAGAACTTGCCTGGACACATTGTGAACTCACCTAAATGCATTGTGAACTATCTGTTGGTGCAGCGACTTGTGGTAGTGTTGGGGTATATTTGCTGATGATGTCATCGGTGGTACAATTTTTCCAAAAGGAGCCATCAATTGGCTTGGTGTATCTTCATCCCTTCTGCGTGTCATGATCGTCCAGCTAAAATTTGGGGGGCCAACAGAGGTGAGGCAAAGAACCTCACCCACCCCCGCTGGTACAAAGACCTCTCCACAGGTGTGGCTCTATACTGGTCGGGTAGTCAGTGACGGGTAAGATCCAATTGCAGTGGTACCAACTTAACGGGTAAAGACCATATGTACTATTGGACAACCTAAGGCAGGCACGGTCCCTAAGCCACATGCGTGTTGTTTAAACAGAGAGGTGAAGATGTTGAGAGCCACAGCCGAAGGGGCCCCAGCAAAATTCCTGCTGCCAGCAAACTTCCAGCTGCCGGCTGATGATTGGCTCACAGCGGCCCCAGCAACACCTAGCTGATTGGCTCCTCTGCGGTGATGCTCAATGGGCTGTTTCCCTGCCCTTTCAGACCACAAAACTGCTCATTGGGGGACTTTTTTTGACTCCACCCACATGACCCAGCCAATCGCCCTCAAGAGCAGGAGTATTGTGGGAGGCGGAGAGAGCCTCCTGTGGGAGGGAGAGGTTTTGGGAAGCCAGTGGTGGCAGTTGGGGCTCTGAAGGTTTTTTTTGAGAGGCTGTTTTGTTTGGCATGTGTGGTTCTAAAAATAAAGTTAGTTTCTTTTGACAAGTGGCTGCTGATTGTGCCCAGCAAGACTGCGGCATTATCCTAATATTTCTACAATAACTGACCCAGTTTAACATCAATGCAAGTAGATTCCTGTGGGAGAGGACATGATGTGTATTTTGACGTTCATTTTTATGTAACAGTGGTACATTACTATTTCTTCAGTTTACGCACATCATAGTATATATATTTGATCCACAAGTTCACAAATTTATAGGCATTTGTTTCACTTTCAATCACTTTCTGCTTCAAAACACATGTATTCCTCCAGGTTTCTTGACTGGTCTTTTCATGAGACTTCTTCCCAAACACATTATTTCCGATTTCCATAATCACTTTTGAAGCAAAACTCACACATTCTTCATGAAAAACCATAATGCTGATATAACCATTATATATATTACTGGTTGGAATGAAGGATTGTATATCAATGTAAGATTTTCTGTATATTTTCAGATATCAATTCAATCCATTATTTAAAGTTAAAACCAGTTATAATATTTCTTTACAGTATGGTCTATTCATGCATTATCTCTATAATTATAGACACAGTGTACACCATTTTTACCTCCAAAAATAATTGATACGTCTTCAAAATATTGCTCCCAGAAATGGTGGAAGAAATACTCATGTCACCTGATCTACATATACATTTTACCACAGTAATATTCTGCACACAGAAAGAAGAGGTCAAACTTATGTTTGTACCAAAGCCTAAATGAAAAGTGAGCATGGATTACGGAAAACATCCATGTCCATATTGCCTAATGCTCTCAAAAGTTCATCCTATTGGTGACTACATGTTTGTTTCTTCCTAAGATTATATATTCAAACTCAACCCTGTTGAAAATGTATAATTCTATCACTCACTTTATACTTTGCCTGATATCCTAATGTCAATTGATATCTGCATTCCTACTTTTTTCCCCAGTTCATCCTTTTGACAGACTCTCCACATGTGCTGACAATTACATTCACTCTCTATCCGAAACCCTATTGCTAAAGATCTTTTCATCCAAATCTTATACTCACTCTTCTTTCAAAACCTACCAACAATCTTACTAATCCTACAAATTATTTCTTTTTGACTGGATGTTCTCTTCAACATTCAATCAACCAAGGTACAAGTAATTATGCCATTGTATATTGATTTATCTGAGACATCTGTGCAGAATATAATTCAAAGCTAAGAATCCCAGCCAAGGGTCCAATTCAATTCTGGGCTTCAAATATTACCTAGATGTCTGTTTTCATACTTATATTTCACTTATATTCTTATAAATATCGCACGTTCCCAATACCATAATTCATCCCGCAGAATGATTCCTAACCCAAATGGAACATGTTATTAACCCTGACCATACACTGTTCTCTCAATCTAACTTTACTGAAGAGCAGGGACAGAGTTGGTCTTTCAATACAGAAATTAGGGGATCTTCCACTTGCTGAGAACCTCCAAGGTCATTAAAGAAATGATCCCTGGATTAAATGTAGGCAGCTATGAATGACGTCAGAGAGCAAAAGTCATCTTCCATGACAAACAACCTGGATAGCATGAAGGGATGTGTCTGAATCAACATTTCTTTTCTTAATGTATAGAAGATGGACCAAACCAGGCCTATCTGGAGAGCTTTTTTTGGGTGCCTATGGTTGATATACCATGCAAACTTGTGAAAGTTTCACTGGAAGAAGGGGCAGCCTCCAACTCATTGGACTTTGGAAGCAACTGTTAGGACAAATTGGTTGACAAGGCAGTAACCTAATTCAGTTCCTGAAGGAAGTGACCTACGTCACTTCCTTGGTGAAGGAATTCTCTGAACTTGGGATCCATGAAGACAGGTACCCAGAGCCAGTCCCAGTCCCAGTCCCAGTGGGCTCACTTGTTCAGTTTTACCAAGGACAGGGTCAGTCTTTCTTGGTACCTACCTATGTGAGGATGGCCAAAGGCCAGAAGAGCTCTGAAGAGGGACCTTTTCTGAGAAAGCAGGTAGTGGCTCACCGCTGGCTCCTGACAACTTCACAAAGTTGGCCAAAGAGACCAGATCTGAGTCAGGACAGGACATTTCGGGAGAACATTTTATGGCCCACCAGTCAGAGGACACTCTGGATAGTCATAGACCTACTTGGGGGAAGGAGGTGCCTTTGTGGGAGTGGTTGTGGTTTTGTGGTTTTGTCACATGTTCTGAAAATAGGTAGGAAATGTGGTTTGTTTGGTTTGGATTGGACTGTTTCTAGTTAGTCGTTTGACATGTAAGTGTTTCTATGTCTGTGTATCCCACTGTGTCTGTGGTTGTAGACATTAGAAAAGAGAATGAATTAATTGATGTGTCCTGTCTAGTAGAAAGCTTCCCAGCATTCATGCTGCCCAATTGATTAATGGACTGCGGCTTGCCTTCTGGATGGGCAAAACCTTCTATCTTTCTAAGATCCTGTTTTCTTCCTGAATTCTGGCCACTCTCCAGAATAGGCTCATGGTTTTGTGTCCAAGATATATACCACCTCCAAGCTCTGTGACATGGCCATGTACTTGATAGCTGAAGTGAATGGGGAGCATCTCAGAAAACTCAGATATCAGTGTGACCAGGAAAGTCTCAGTGGAGAAACCCTGCTTTGTGTCTTTTGCTTACCTGTTCTTCTGTTGCCCTAAATGTCAGGAAGGTCTTTGCCTCTGGCCACCCCTTTGTGAAGCCTGAAGAAAACAGTTTTCAAATGAAAATGAATGGGCATCACCTGTGGCTCTTTGCTTAATTGCTTTGTAAAAGAATGTGTCTGAATCAGCCTCTTGGTTCTGTGTGAGGTTGTGGCTTAGATTCTCAGCACCTGATGCATCAAAAGATAGATTCCATGTGTGCATTCAAAACAGAAATGGCAAATGAGTCTCTTGCCTTCCTCTATTAGATTCCTGACCTTCATCAAGTAAGAATCAGGATCCTTTAGTTCAAAAGAGTTCTTTGAACCCCTGCAGAAGTGCTTGGGTTTTCTGATGACTCCAAATCACATAAAGAATCTATACCTGACAGTCAGTAGGGCTCAAATTGGAAAAGCAGAACAGTATTAACGCCATGCCTATTTGATCAGTTCTGGTTCACAGGAAGGGTGTGTAGGCCACCCTGATTTTCAGCAAATGAGGGGAAAGGGAGCTTATTTTGGACAGTGTCTTGGTCTGCGCCCCTCATGGAAACTTCTAGCCAGAGGTTATGATTAGTGTCTATATGGAAGAACATGAGGGCCATGTGAGAGTGTTTTGGTTTTCATTGTTGTCATTTGTGTGGCGGTGGGAAAAGATGACTGCGTCCACCTGTGTTTCAACTCTTGTGGGATTCCCCTTGGAGACTGAGTTCTGAAACTGACCTGAGAGAAGTATTGCCATGAATTGTGTTGGAATTTTCGGAGGCCACGCATGAGAGTCACCCTTGGAAACTGAGATCTAGGCCCAGGGTGGCTTTCCACAGAGCACTGGGAATCTCAGCGAGGATATCACTTGATTATATTCTGAAAGACTTGGCAGCAATAGTTGAGAGTCAAAACACCCATGGACCTCACATTGTAGACCTCAATGTGGCTGGCTTTATGTGACCTTGGGCCACTCTTTCAGAAGACTTGCCTGTGAGAGTTCTCTAGAGCTTCCATTGAAATGAGATTCCTCAATATTTAATGGTTCCTGAATGAATTGAAACCCACAGTAACTCCAACTTCATCCTTGAAAAATGGCTAGAAAATACCATGAAATTTTTGAAATTTCCATGACCAGCTGGCACTGGAAAACCATTTGATGTCCTGTTGCTTATCATGAGTATACAAGACAGTGCCTGGTTTGACTGAGTTTCATGATAATGGTGTAGAAAAGATATGCCAGTAAGTTGGAGCCTGCTGAGTAGTGGGCCAAGAGCATTAGAGTGTAGGTGTGTGAAAAAACATCTGTGGTGGGGCCACGTGGATCTGCCATTGGCTTATAAATGGTTTGTGACTGACATGGTGCAGCTAGCAGACCTTTGGATGTAAAGGCATCTTGTTGTATGGAGAGGTTTCAGGTCAATGTTCAGAATCATGTTGCTATGGTCAAGGGGGCAACTATGTGTGATAGAAGCCTTCTTGGTACATTCTCCTGCCGATCCTGACCACCACACGTGACAGAACTCCCTGCAGCACTGTATCACAGTTAAACTCCTTTATTTCGTAAAGTAAATACCAAACTTTCAGTGCAGCATCAAATAACATGATTAAATGTGAAGGATGATCAAATGGCCTCACAGTCCACATGGGGAGACACTTAGCCCCCAGTAGCCCCAGTTTGCCTACAAAGAGAGAATTCAGTACTGCTGCCTCGTGTTCATAGGAAAATAAAAAAAACATGTCGTCCAGGTCACATAGATGCAGACTCAGCTTTGATGGTCTCACTACAAAGGAAGCCAAAGCTCCTGACAACAACATATATTTCAAGTGCCCAACCTCAGAGGCATTTTCTCAAGAAGTCTTAAGGCCGACACAGCTCCATGTTTGTGGTATTTACCCTGTCCCTTACTTTTGGAGACTCCTCTACCACCTTCAAGGTTGTGAACTCCTGAGCATTTTCCATTCCAGATATTTATTATGAACTCAAACAACAACAAGTGCTGGCGAGGATGTGGAGAAAAGGGTACACTTGTACATTGCTGGTGGGACTGCAAATTGGTGCAGCCAAATTGGAAAGCAGTATGGAGATTTCTTGTAGAGGTGGGAATGGAACCACCATTTGACCCAGGTATTCCCCTTCTCAGTCTATTCCCTAAAGACCTAAAAAAATGCTACAGGGACACTGCTACATTGATGTTCATAGCAGCACAATTTACAATAGCAAGACTGTGGAACCAACCTAGATGCACTTCCATAGATGAATGGATAAAAAATGAGGCATTTATACACAATGGAGTATTACCCTGCATTAAAAAAGGACAAAATTTTTACAGAGAAATGGATGGCATTAGAGCAGATTATGCTAAGTGAAGCTAGCCAATCCCTAAAACCAAATGCCAAATGTCTTTTTGATATAAAGAGATTAACTAAGAACAGAGTAGGGACGAATAGAATGAGAAGAAAATTAACATTAAACAGGGATGAGAGGAGGAAGGGAAAGGGAGAGAGAAGGGAAATTGCATGGAAATAAAAGGAGACCCTCAGGGTTATACAAAATTACATACAAGAGGAGGTGAGGGAAAGGAAAAAATTATACAAGGGGGAGAAATGTATTACAGTAAAGAGGTAGAGAGAGAAGAGGAGAGGGGAGATAAGGGGAGGGGGATAGTAGAGGTTAGGAAAGGCAGCAGAATACGACAGACACTAGTATGGCAATATGTAAATCAATGGATGTGTAACTGATGTGATTCTGCAATCTGTTTATGGGGTAAAAATGGGAGTTCATAACCCACTTGAATCACAGTGTGGAATATGATATATCAAGAACTATGTAATGTTTTGAACAAGCATAAATAAAAATTAAAAAAAAAGAAAACTAACTTTGGTGAATGGTGCAAAGAAATCCTAATATTTCTACAGTAACTGACACAGTTTAACATCAATGTGAGAAGATTCCTGTGGGACATGATGTGTATTTTGATGTTCATTTTTATTCAGCACTGGTACATTACTATTTTTTCAGTTTATTCACATCGTATTATAATATTTCATCCACAAGTAAGCAAATTTATCGTCATTTTTTTCAATTTCAATCACTTCCTGCTTCAGAACTCATGAATTCCTCGGTGTTCCTTGACTGGCATTTTCATGAGACTTCTTTCCAAACACATTATTTTCGATTTCCATAATCACATTTGAAGCAAAACTCACACAAACTTCATGATAAATCGTACCTTAATATTAACATTAGGTGTATAACTGGTTGTCATGAATGATTGCATATCAATATAAGATTTATTATATATTTTCAGATATCAATTCAATCCATTATTTAAAGTGGAACAAGTTGTATTATTTATTGAAATTAAGGTCTATTCATGCATTATCTGTATATTCATAAAAACAGGGTACACCTCTTTTTACCCCCAATGCTAATTTATACGTTTTCAAAATACTGCTCCTAGAAATGGTGGAAGAAAAAATCATGTCATCTGATCTACATATACATTTTATCACAGTAATATTCTGGAAACAAAATGCAAAGGTCCCACTTAGGATTGTACCAAAGCCTAAATGTAAAGTGAACATGGATTACTAACAATATCCATGTCCATGTTGCCTAATGCTCTCAAATGTCAATCCTATTGGTGACCTACATATTTGTTTCTTCCTAAGATTAGATATTCAATCTCAACCCTGTTGAAAATGTCTTATTCTATCACTCACTTTATACTATGCCTGATTTCCTAATGTCTCCATTGATATCTGCTTTTCTACAAATTTTCCCCAGTTCATCATTGTGTCTGATTTCTTCATATGTGCTGACATTTATATTCACTCACTGCCCGAAAAAAATTGCTAAAGAACTTTTGTTACATATCCTATACTAACTCTACTTGCTAAACATAACGACTATCTTCTTTTTTTTTTAATTTTTTTTATTGGTTGTTCAAAACATTACAAAGCTCATGGCATATCATCTTCCATACATTTGATTCAAATGGGTTATCAGCTCCCATTTTTACCCCAAATACAAGTTGCAGAATCACATCGGTTACACATCCACATTTTTACATAATACCATATTAATAACTGCGACTATCTTCTTAATCCTACCGACAATCCCTTTTGACTGGATGTTCTCTTCAGCATTCAATCATCCAAGGTTCAAGTTCCTCTGCCATTGTATATCAATTTATTTGAGACATGTGTGCAGATAGTAATTCAAAGCTAAATATCCCAATCAATTGCCCAATGCCCTTCTGGGATTCAAATCTTACTTTAATTTCTGTTTTCATACATATATTTAACCTCGATATTCTTATAAATATCACAGGTTCCCAATACCATTATTAATCCAGCAGAATGATTCCTAACCCAAATCGAACATGAAATTAACCCTAACCATACACTGTTCACTCAATCTAACTTTACAGAAGAGCAGAGACAGATTGTTCTTACAATACAGGAATGTAGGGGATGCTCTACCTGTTAAGAACCTCAAAGGTCCATGCAGAAATGATCCCTGGAGAAGATGTAGGCAGCAATGAAGGACCTGAGAGACAAAAAGTCATTTTCCATGGCAAACAACCTGGTCAGGATGAAGGGTTGTGTCTGAATCAGCCTCTCTCTTCTTAATGTAGAGAAGATGGACCAAACCAGGCTTGTGTGGAGAGCTGTTCCCGGGTGCCTAAGGTTGATATACCATTCTAAGTTGTGAAAGTGTCAAAGGAAGTAGGGGCAGCCTCCATCTCATGGGACCCTTGGAAACAACTGTTAGGACAAAGTGGTTGCCAAGGCAGTGACCTCATTCAGTTCTTGAAGGAAGTGACCTACCTCACTTCCTTGTTGATGGAACTTTCTGAACTTGGGACTGAGGAAACCAAGCACCAGAGCCAGTCCCAGTCCCAGTCCAAGTGGTCTCATTTGTTTGGAATCACCAAGGACAGAGTCAGTCTTCTTGGTACTGACTGATGTGAGGATGGCCAAATGCCAGGAAAGATATGAACACGGGCCTTTCCTGACTAAGCAGGTAGTGGCTCACCGCTGGCTCCTGACTGCTTTACAGAGTTGTACAAGGAGACCAGATCTGAGACAGGACAGACCATTACCGGGGAACATAGTATGGCAAACCTGTCAGAGGACACTCCAGATAATCACAGCCCTACTTGGGGGAAGGAGGTGTCTTTTTGAGTGTGGGTGTGTGGTTTTGTCTCTGTTCTGAGAATAGGTAGGAAAGGAGGTTTCTTTGGTTTGCAGTGAACTGTTTCTAGTAAGTCGTTTTACAAGGTGAGTGTTTCTATGTCTCTGTATCCCACTGTGTCCGTGGTTGTATACATTAGAAAAGAGAATGCATCAATGCATGTGTCCCCTCTAGTAGAAAGCTTCCCAGCATTCATCCTGCCCAATTAATGAATGGAGTGTGGTTTCCATATCGATAGGCAACACCTACTACCTTATTAAGTCCCTGTTTTCTTTCTGAATTCTGACAACTCTTCAGAATAGGCTCTTGGGTTTGTGTCCAAGATATGTACCACCTCCAATCTCTGTCACATGGCCATGTACTGGATATCTGAAGGGAATGGCCAGCATCTCAGAAAACTCAGATATCAGTGTGACCAGGAAAGTCTCAGTGGAGAAACCCTGCTTTGGGCCTTTTGCTAACCTATTGTTCTGTTGCCTTGAATCTCAGGATGTCTTTGCCTCTGGCCACCCCTTTGGGAAGCCTGAGGAAAACATTTTTCAAATGGAAATGAAGGGCATCACCTGTGTCTCTTTGCTTAATTGCTTTGGAAAAAGATGTGTCTGAATCATCCTCTTGGCCCTGTGTGAGGCTGTGACTTAGATTCTCAGCACCTGATGGATCAAAAGAAAGATCACATGTGTGCATCCAAAACCAAAATGGCAAATATTCACTCATTGTGAATGAATTCTTTTACCTTCCTCTGTTAGGATCCTGACTTCCATCAAGTGAGAATAGGAATCCTTTGGGCCAAATGAGTTCTTCAAATCTCTGCAGAGGGGCTTGGATTTTCTCATGACTCAAATTCACATAAAGAATCCAAACCACAGAGTCAGAAGGCCTCAAATTGAAAAAGCCAAGCAGTATTAATGGCAGGCCTATTTGATCATTCCTTGTTTACAGGAAGTGTGTCCAGGCCACCTTGATGTTAGACAAATGAGGGGAACAGGACCTTAATTTGGACACTGACTTGGGCTGTGGACCTCATTGAAAACTCCAGCCAGACGTTATAAGGAGTGTCTATATGGAAAAAGATGAGGACCATGTGGGGGTGTTTTGGTTTTAATTGTGGTCATTTGTGTGGCGGTTGGAAGAGATGACTGTTCCACTGGGCTTGAACTCTGGTGTGATTCCCCTTAGAGACTGAGTTCTTTAACTGACCTCAGAGAAGTATTGCCATGAATTGTGTTGGGATTTTAGGAGGCCACACATGAGAGTCGCCCTTGGAACCTGAGATCTAGGCCCAGGTTGGATTTCCACAGAACATTGGGAATTTCAGCCCGGATATAACATACAATTTTTCTTAAAGACTTGGCAGCCATATTTGAGTTTAAAACACACATGGACCTCATATTGTAGATCTCAATGGGCCTGGTTTCATGTGACATTTTGGCCACCCTTAGGGAAACCTTGCCTGTGAGAGTGCTCCAGAGCTTTCATTGAAATTAGCTTCTTCACCATTTAATGGTTCCTGAATTAATTGAATCCCTCAGAGCCTCAAACTTCATCCGTGAAAAATGGCTAGAAAATTACCATGAAATTTTTGATATTTTCATGATCAGCTGGCACTGGAAATACTTTGGATGTCCTGTTTCTGATCCTGAGTATACCAGACACTGCCTTGATTGACTTTGTTTCATGAAAATGGTGGAGAACAGATATGCCAGTAAGTTGGAGCCTGGTGATTAGTGGGCCTAGAGCAGTGGTATGCAATTGTGTGATAAAACATCTGTGTTGCGGCCATGTGGATCAGCCATTGGCTTCCAAATGGCTTGTGACTGACATGGTGCAGCCAGCAGACCCATATATGTAAAGGCATCTTGTTATATGTAGAGGATTCACTGCAATGTTCAGAATCATGTTGCTATTCTCAAGGGGGCAATCTACATGGGATAGAACCTTGGTTGGTGCATTCTCCTGAAGACCCTGACTCACCACACCTTAAAGAACTCCCTCCACCACTCTGTCCCATTTTAACTCCTTGTATTTTTTGAAGCAAATACCAAACTCCCAGTGCAGCAGCGAGAAACACCACGAAAAGTGGAGGATGACCAATTGGCTTCACAGTCCACACTGAAAGACAATTAGACCCCAGTGTCCATAGTTTACCTACAAAGAGAGAATTCAGCACCGCTGCCTCATGTTCATTGGATAATAAGAAACCATGTCCTCCAAGTAACATAGATGCAGACCCAGCTTTGATGGTCTCTCTAGAAAGGAACTAAATCTCCTCAGAACATCAAATACTTCAAGTGCCCACTCTTAGAGGCAGTTTCTCAAAAAGTATTTAGGGCAGCAGAGCTACATGTTTGTGGAATGTTTACCCTGTCCCTTACTTTTAGAATCTTCTCTACCACCTCCAAAGTTGTAAACTCCAGAGTATTTTCCATTCCAGATATATATTCACAGATTTTCTAACTCTTATCCTCTAATTGTGTCTTACTTGAGGAGAATGTAATGTCAAGGCATTGTTCTGGATGAAAGTGGGAAGATTTTTGTGTAGCACATATTTGCATACACATTGGATTCAATTTCCTATTTTCCATTAGAAATGCTGAATCCCTGAAACTAACATATACCCTATTAGACTCTGACTACTAATCCTAATATGATGGAGAAAAATAACACAAACATAATAGAAATACAAGCAGTTTAGATGAGGTATGTTTTATAGTTGGAGTTGCCTTTTGCATGGTATAGTGTAGCAGTTATAAATCTAGTCAATTATTTGTTGAAATAGTTCTCCATGCGTTTTTAAAGTTAACAAATAAGTGAATTACTGTCCCCCTTTCTCTGTAGCCTTTTCAGCACACGTATTTTTATATGCACATATAGAATCCTACCTGGTACCACACGTACATTCTTGTGAGGTGGCTGACTTGGCAGATACAAATTGGAAGAAGAGATCACTCCTCCTAAACGCTGCTTGAACTGGTAATTCAAATGTGAGTGAGCTTACTAGTTGAACAACATTATACATAAATCCATGTTCAGTAAAATGAATATATTTGGATCTGTGGATGATATACATTTCATGGTGAATTTCGTTTGGCATATATATTGCAATTTTTAATGTCTGTCTCTGTGTGTGTATATAAATATATATATAGATACAATCTCAGGAGTATTCAAAATATGAAATATGCATCTTATTACACACTTCCTAAATTCATTCATATTTATGTTGTGGATTTATAATCAACTTTTCACAAGATTATTCTCAGAAATATTCATCCACCTGAAATACGTATTTGTTTCTTAGTAATGTTTCCACCCCAGATATGCATTCACGGATTTTCAAACTCTTCTACCCTAATTGTGTCTTACTTGAGGTGAAGGTAATGTAAAGGCATTGTTCTGGATGAGAGTGGGAAGATAATTGTGTAGCATATATTTTTATACACATTGGATTCATTTTCTTATATACCATTGAAAATACTGAATCCCTGACAATAACCCATACCCTACTATACTCTGTCTACTAATCCAAATGATGGAGAAAAACAACCCAAACAGAATAGAAATATAAGCAGTTCAGAGGAGGCGTGGGGTATAGTTGGACTTGCCTTTTTCATGATAAATGGTAGGTGTTATAAATCTAGTCAATTTTTAATTGAAATAGTTCTCCATGTGTTGTTAAAGTTAACAAATATGTAAATGCCTGTCTGCCTTTCTCTGTAGCCTATTCAGCACATGTATTTTTATATGCTTTATAGAATCCTACCTGGTATAACACGTTCGTTTTTGTGAGGTGACTGACTTGGCAGATACAAGTTGTGAGAAGAGATCACTCCTCTAAACGCTGTTGGAACTGAAAATTCAAACTATGGGTGAGCTTCCTAGTAGAACAACATTATACATAAATCCTTGTTCAGTAAAATAAATATTTTTGCATCTGTGGATGCTATATATTTTATGATGAACTTCGATTGGCGTATATATTCCTACATTTTAATGTCTGTGTGTGTGTTTTGTGTGTGTGTGTGTGTATATATATATATACATATATATATATATAATATATATATATATATACATATATATGTATATACACATATATATAATTATGAATATATATATATATATATATATATATATGCTGTCCTGATTTTTAAAATATGAAATGTATGTATCTTAAATACACTCCCTAAATTCATTGATGTTCAAAAATGTGGATTTATAATAAACTTTTCACAAAATTATTCTCAGAAATATTCATCCTCCTGAAATACACATTTGTTTCATAGTTCTGAAAACTAACTTCAGTAAATGGTGCTTACAAATCCTAATATTTGTACAGTAACTAACCCAGATTAACATCAATCAAGTAGATTCGTATGGGACATGATGTGTATTCTGACGTTTATTTTCATTCAACACTGGTACATTACTATTTCTTCAATTTTTACAAATCATAGGATATATATATTTCATCCACAAGTTCACAAATTTATACGCATTTGTTTCACAATCACTTCCTGCTTCATGAAACATGTATTCCTCCAGGTTTCTTGTCTGGTCTTTTCATGAGACTTCTTTCCAAACACATTATTTTAGATTTCCATAATCACTTTTGAAGCAAAACTCACACACCCTTAATGATAAACCATAACCTTAATGTGGCCATTAGATATATAACTGGTTGGAATGAATGTTTGTATGTCAATATAAGATTTCTTGTATTTTTTCACATATAATTTCAATCCATTATTTAAAGTCGGAACCAGATATATTATTTATTCACAGTATGGTCTATTCATGCATTATCTCTATATGCACAGACAAAGGGTACACCTCTTTTTACCCCCATTACTAATTTATACGTGTTGAATATGTTGCTGCCAGAAATGGTGGAAAAATAGTCATGTCACCTGATCTACATATACGTTTTATCACAGTAATATTCTGGACAAAAAAAGCAAAGGTCACACTTAAGATTGTAGCAAAGACTAAATGAAAAGTGAGCATGGATTACTAAACATCCATGTCCAGGTTGCCTAATGCTGTCAAATGTCAATCCTATTGGTCACTACACATTTGTTTCTTTCTAAGATTATATATTCAAACTCAACCCTGTTGAAAATATCTAATCCTATCACTCACTTTATACTTTGCCTGATTTTGTAATGTCTCTATTGATATCAGCTTTCCTAACTCTTTTCCCCAGTTCATCATTGTGACTGTCTCTTCACTTGTGCTGACATTAACATTCACTGTCTACCAGAAACCCTATTGCTAAACAACATTTGGTCCAAATCCTATACTCACTCTTCTTTCTAAACCTACCGAGAATCTTCCGAATCCTACCGACTATCCCTTTTGACTGGAAGTTCTCTTCTACATTTAATCATCCATGGTACAAGGACCTAAGCCATTGTATATCGATTTACCTGACACATCAGTGCAGAACATAATTCAAAGCTACGTATCCCAATCAAGGGCCCAATGCCCTTTTGGGCTTCAAATCTTAGCTAGATTTCTGTTTTCATACTTATAATTCACCTATATATTCTTGTAAATATCGCAGTTTCCCAATACCATTATTCATCGCGCAGAAAGATTCCTAATCCAAATCGAACCTGTTAGTTAACCTAACCATACACTGTTCAGTCAATTTAACTTTACAGAAGAGCAGGGATAGAGTTGTTCTTACAATACAGGAATATAGGGGATCTTCCACATGCTGAGAAACTCAAAGGTCCATGCAGAAATGATTCCTGGAGAAGTTGTAAGCAGCTATGGAGGACCTAAGAGAGCAAAAGTCATCCTCCATGGCAAACAACCTGGTCAGGATGAAGGGTTGTGTCTGAAACAGCTTCTCTCTTCTTAATGTAGAGAAGATGGACCAAACCAGGCCTGTGTGGAGAGCTGTTCCCAGGTGCCAATGGTTGATATACCATTCTAACTTGTGAAAGTGTCACAGGAGGTAGGGGCAGCCACCATCTCATGGGACCCTTGAAAGCAATTGTTAGGACAAAGTGGTTGCCACGGCAGTAACCTCATTCAGTTCCTGAATGAGGTGACCTACCTCTCTTCCTTGATGACGGATCTCTCTGAACTTGGGATCCAGGAAGCCAGGCACCCAGAGTCAGTCCCAGTTTCTTACCCAGTGGGCTCAGTTGTTTGGAATAACCAAGGACAGAGTAAGTCTTCCTTGGTACCTACTGATGTGAGGATTGCCAAATGCCAAGAGAGCTCTAAAAAGGGGAATTTTCTGAGAAAGCAGGTAGTGGCTCACCACTGGCTCCTGAAAACTTCACAGTGTTGGCCAAGGTGACCAGATCTGAGAAGGACAGGCCATTTCAAGGAAACATAGTATGGCCCATCATTCAGAGTACATTCCAATTAGTCACAGACCTACTTGAATAAAGGAGGTGTCGTTGTGGGTGTGATTGTGATTTTGTGGTTATGTCTCATGTTCTGAGAATAGGTAAGAAAGGCGGTTTGTTTGCTTTAGAGTGGACTGTTTATAGTAAGTCATTTGACAAGGTGATTGTTTGTATGCCTGTGTATCCCACTGTGTCCGTGGTTGTAGACATTATAAAAGATAATGCATCAATGGATGTGTCCTGTCTAGTAGAAAGCTTGCCAACATTCATCCTGCCCAATTTATGAGTGGACTGCAGGTTGCTTTAGGGACGGGCAACACCTACTATCTTCCGAAGTTCCTGTTTTCTTCCTGAATTCTGGCCACTCTCCAGAGTAGGCTCATGGTTTTGTGTCCAAGATATGTACCACCTCCAAGCTCTGTGACATTGCCATATACTGGATAGCTGAAGGGAATAGCAAGCATCTCAGAAAACTCAGATATCAGTGTGACAAAGAAAGTCTCAGTAGAGAAACCCTGCTTTGGGCCTTTTGCTTACCTATTTTTCTGTTGCTCTGAGAGTCAGGAAGGTCTCTGCCTCAGGCCACCAATTTGTGAAGCCTGAAGAAAACTGTTTTCAAATGGAAATGAATGGGCATCACCTGTGTATCTTTGCTTAATTGCTTTGGAAAGGGATGTGTCTGAATCAGCCACTTGGCCCTGTGTGAGGCAGTGGCTTAGATTCTCAGCACCTGATGGATCTAAAGAAAGATCCCATGTGTGCTTCCAAAACCAAAATGGCAAAAATATCAGTAATTGTGTATGAAGTATCTTGCCTTACTCTGATAGGTTTCTGATCTCCATCAAATGAGACTAGGGATCCTTTGGGTCAAATAAGTTCTTCAAAGCCCTGCAGAGGCTATCCCATATGAACTTGGGTTTTTTCATTACTTTAAATCACATTAAGAATCTATACCTGACAGTCAGTAGGCCTCAAATTGGAGAAGCAGAGCAGTATTAAGGCCAGGCTTATTTTATCACTCCTGGTTCACAGGAATGGTGTCCAGGCCCAGCTGACTTTAAGCAAATAAGGGATAAGGGAGCTTGTTTTGGATACTGTCTTGTGCTGCGCCCCTCATGGAAACCTCCAGCCAGAGGTTATAATGAGTGTCTATATGGAAGAAGGTGAGGACCATGTGGGAGTGTTTTGGTTTTAATTGTGTTCATTTGTGTAGTGGTTGGAAGAAATGACTGGATCCACCAGGGCTAGAACTTTGGTATGATTCACCTTAGAGACTGAGTTCTGGAACTGACATCAGAGAAGTATTGTCATGAATTGTGTTGCGATTTTAGAAGGCCACACATGAGAGTCGCCATTGGAAACTGAAATCTAGGCCAAGGGTGGCTTTCGACTGATCACTTGGAATCTCAGCCAGGATATCACATGATTTTATTCTGAAAGACTTGACAGGCATAGTTGAGAGTCAAAACACACATGGACCTCACATTGTAGACCTCAATGGGCTGGGCTTCATGTGACTATTTGGCTACTCTTTGGGAAGCCTTGCCTTTGAGAGTTCTCCAGAGCATTCATTGAAATGAGGTTCCTCAACATTAAATGGTTCCTGAATGAATTGAAACCCACAGTTTCTCCAACTTCATCCTTGAAAAGTGGCTAGATAAATACCCTGAAATTTTTGAAACTCCCATGACCAGGTGGCACTGGAGAACCTTTGGATCTCCTGTTGCTGATCATGAGTGTACCAGACAGTGCCTTGATTGACTGGATTTCATGATAATGGTGAAGAACAGAGATGCCAGTAAGTTGAGAATGCTGAGTAGTGGGCCCAGAGCAGTGGTGTGCAGGTGTGTGATAAAATATCTGAGGTGGGGCCGTGTGGATTTCCAATTGACTTCCAAATGCCTTTTGGCTGCCATGGTGCATCCAGCAGAACCTTACATGTAAAGGCATCTTATTATATGGAGAGGTTTCAAGGCAATGTTCAGAATCAGGTTGGTATGGTCAAGGAAAAAGCTGTGTGAAATAGAAGCCTGGTTGGTGCATTCTCCTGCAGTTCCTGACCCACCACACGTGAAAGAACTCCCTCCAGCACTGTGTCCCAGTTGAACTCCTTGTATTTCGTGAAGCAAATACCAAACTCCCAGTGCAGCACCAAGAAACACCACAAAAATGGAGGATGATCAAATGGCTTCACAGTCCACACGGGGAGACACTTAGCCCCCAGTGGCCACAGTTTACCTACCAAGAGAGAATTCAGCACTGCTGCCTCATGTTCATTGGAAAATAAGAAACCATGCTCTCCATTCACATAGATGCAGACCCAGCTTTGATGGTCTCAATAAAAAAGAAGCTAAACCTTCTGACAACAAAATATATTTAAAGTACCCAACCTCAGAGGCAGTTTCTCAAGAAGTCTTTAGGCCGGCAGAGCTCTATGTTTGTGGAGTGTTTACCTCTTAGACCAGGATGTAAGAAAAGAACACTGACTCCAGTTAAAATCAAATTAAAGTAAGCTTATTATTTCCACTGGCTGGGCTGCCTCTCCCTCCAAAGATTGCGAGAGCAAGAGAGCAACCCCACCTTTACTACAGCCCAGGTTTGCAGCCCAGAAAGTTACACAAAAATGGGGTAACAGATAACAGAACTCTGACAAGCATCACACTAATGGGAGTTTACATTTTTTTTTTGCTAGCCCCAACATCAAAATTTATGAGGACCATTAGAGCCTCAGAGAGGGTCATTGTCTGGCCACAGAAGGCCAATATTTATGAGGTGTGACAAAGTTTCAGAGAGGGCTGCTATCTGGTCAGAGAGCCATGCACAGGTGAGTTTAAGGCACGGGCAGTCATTCCAAGCAGGTTCAGAATTTGCAGTAATTTACAGTAAAGCCAAAATGATTTTTTCATGGCTTTGTTGCAAGATGGCTCCCAATTTTAATAAAAGATAAGGTTGGGTCTATCATTCCCCCCTTTTTTTATGTGTCGCTTTGTAATCCTTGATAGGTTAGTGGAAAAGCACTGAGGAAATTTTAATCCCTCAGTTAACAGTCTCCAAATTTTTAGAACTCACAGAAAACCAGTCTCCCTGATATTACCTGACTTAATTAATTACTTATATTGATAGTCTATTTATTTTGGGCTCCATTGGTGTAAGTGGAGAGTCGTCTCTCATTTTGCCTTCTTCTCAGCTGAGAGAGGGTGACATGAGTGTGCATGGCGTGAGAGACATGAGTTGCCTTTTTGAAGTCAGTTGAGGAATATGAGTTGCCTTTTAGAAGTCAGTTCTTTTTGAAGTCTTGTTGAGGAAGAACAGGTTGTAAAGTCATCTGGGGATGGGTTCTTCTATGAGAGAAACAAAAAACATGAGTATTGAATAAAAGTTGCAGTAGCTGGATCATGTCACTGTATGAAGTACCCTCACCAGTCTTTAATATCCCCAAATATCAGGACTGTCAACTTAATATTTAACTTTTAGTGTTACAGTTGTCCCTCCCCATAATATACAGTTTAATAATTTAATGTCATCTGATTTTGCAAAATCCTTTCACTAGTATGACCTCTGTGTCTAATAGAGAAACATTTAATTCTGTTACTCAGGGCTGGATAATCGTACTAGCAAACACCAAGCCTACCTGTAGGTTAGGAATATCTGTAGGCCTTAAACTAAAAACTTCTGCCTCTGGCAGCTCCTCTTGATAGTCTTTGTAGCCAACAGTTTTACTTATTTTGGGAGGCTAACATAAAGTGTATACCTTAAAATATTATTATTATTATTATTATTATTATTATTATTATTATTATTATTATTTAAAATGCCCAGGAATGGCTGTATTTTGGTTTTAACTGTCTTTGCTAAGTGTTTAAGATGAAGCAGTCAAATGACTTTTGTTTCTATCTATTGTTAGCAGTCAGCTGAGCTTTTATGGGAGTCATTCCTTGGGAAACTTGAGAGCAGCTTCTCAGTTCTGCTAGTGCAATTTGAGCTAGGTGGGTTCAGGTCTTGCTTGACCATGTGGCTTCCCTCAGAAGCATCAGGGATGTCTCCCTTTCCTGATGACTCTCCTCTTTGTAGCAAATGCACTGATTGGCTTTCTGTTCTCCAGTGGTCTCATTAATCTCCCTGATCGGGAGGTTATGTGGCCCAGAGTTGCAAAGCTCATAGAGAAGTCCCCTGTTCCCTGGATTCAGACTGACTCAAAGGGCAAGAGTCAAATATTGTTTTTTTTTGGCCCTTTTCATTTAACTTTAATTTTGAATCCTAATCTGAAACAACCAGCAAATTAATTTTAACAGCCATATATTAAGAGTACTGCACTTTAATGTCTATAAGTTTATAATTATTTATATTTTATTAATTGGGATCTTATTATTCTGTCTGTCTTGTAGTTGATGACTTATTTTCTTAAATTAACCCATGTTGTGTTCTTAAAGCAACACTTCTGTAAAACACCAACAGGGAATCTTTAGATCACTTATAAAGAAATTAAAAAATAAAATTTTTTAACAAGAGTAAAAATACTTAGTTCATGTAATAGCTACCCTGAATTTTTTGGTGAGTTATATATTATATCACCTTTTTGAGATCCTAGTAATCTTGACAGAAAAAAAAATTGAACATAACTTTAAATGAAATAAAATCTGACCTACTGCTTTCGTAGTCATTCTCACATGTAGTAAGATGGGACACAGAGTCTTATCTCAGGTAAGCAGGGCTCCTTATAAATCTTAAATGCTTTAGTTCTCAAGCTGATCTTTTTTTAAAATATCATTTTACAAAGTTTACATAAATTGTTTGAGGTCACATGAACATTAGCTCACACCATATGATATCACATTTAAAACATGAATTAAAGTACGGCTGAAAGATTTTAACCTTTACATAGATTAGGGTCTCATTAACTTAAAAATACATTTAAATTGTTCCACAATGTAAAAAGTAACATAAAACTTTACATATATTATTGATAACAGGTAAATAAATCCCCAATATATATTTTATTTACCATACAACTTCAGAACACCTGCTTGATATAATGCTCTTTTAAAGTTTCTACCTTATAGAGTTGTATAACTGGAAAATATGAGCACATTAATAGCATCACAATTGCATTGAAGTTTCTACATTAACCAAGTTTAGCTTTTAAAGAAATGGCAGTATAGTGCTCTAAAATAACAGTTCTTATTTAAACATTTGTTTAATTTTTATGGTTGCTTGCTCTAGAAAATTTAAATCTTAATAAACTTAATGTTATGGGTAAACTTATGTTTAAGAAATTTTTGTCTCTTTTACACATGACTGATTTTTACAATCTTATACAGACTTTAGTACAAACTTATACAGACCTTAGTATATCAATCAGATATCAAACAAAAGTACTCATGAATGAGTAATCCCATATCAAATTTACTTTACTTATTTATCAAAATATTAGACAAATTTTTTGAACACTGTAAACCATTTTTTTGATTGAAAGAAAAGTCCTGGAACAAAGGCATATTAGACCTTTTGTAGACATTAATAGTTTATTAGATTTTTGAACACCTAGAAAAACTTGTAAGCTTAAATTTAAAGACATTTATATTTATCTGTTTACCCAATTTAAATTGAAACATTTAAATCACGTGAATTAAAGATCTTTGGATCCACTTTTTAAAATTGTTTTTATGAGTTCTTTTTAATATGAGTGCTCCTTATATATGTTAATTTGTGTATCATATATATGATATATGGATATATATATATATATATATATATATATATATATATATATATAGACATACAACACATAACAAATTGTGCACACATAATAAAAGTGAAGGCCTTGTAGCTTTTCACAGGTGAAATCTCCATTGCAATGATTAAAAAATTCCACAGTTGGTCAAAGATATTACTGATCAGAAAAACATTAACCTAGGTCTGTAGGAGCAAAATCATGAGCTCAAAAAATAAATAAAGAACCTAAGGAAAAAATTATGAGTCCTAGAAAAATGACTGGCCAGTAATTAGTAAATACCATATAATTTACCTTTTTTTTCCCTTAGGCCTCAAATAAGTCTCCTACTAAGCTTACAGGCTTCTTTCATTTGCATTTCAAAATAAGTCCTGGCTGAGGTCTGGAAGAAGAAGGAAAAAAAGGCTATTCTGAGCAGAAACCTTAGGCCTAAGGTATTTTAACCATAATTTTCATGTTAGGATGTTGAAAATTATGATACAAGTTTAAGATACAATTCACAAAATTTTATATCTTTACAAGTTGTTTTGTCAACAGATATCATACTATGATTTAGTATCTTTGTCCAAATTAATGCACTGGTACACACAGTGACATTTTCCCAGGCTACCTAATTTAAAATTGGTGAAAAAAAAGACTGAATGATTGGGAAGTTACTTGCCAACTTGGAAGTAGTGTTCTTTAGTTTTCCATCCTAAGTATTTAAGTTCTCTGGCATGAATTATCTGAAACCATGAACTAAACAAATACCTAAACCCGACTTTTAACTGCAAGATTGTGGAATGCTTCAAAAACCCATTCAGATACCAGATTGGTACAATGAAACATCATCATTTAGACACACATCCAGCTAAGATCATTTCCAAGAAACAATTTATAATATTAACACATTATTGCACATGTCTTAAAGGGCTAGAAAAAAGGCACAAGACAGACAGAAATGAACTCCAGACAATGGCTGACAGACAGAACCCTTTAAAACAGAGCAAATAAGAAAAAATCTCCTTCTCCAGTGGCACCACAGATGTCCCCACAAGGGGACCAAATGTTTTCACATAGGAGCAACCTGAAATATAAAATAAAGTGTCTCCATGGCGACTTTACTGCATTTAGTGTCCCCTTTTTGTTTTTCTCTTTTTTTAAGAAGACAGAGGTGGCATTATCCTTGCAGTGCAGGGAACGAAGGAGGGAATTCCCTGAAGCAACAGGGCTTCGGCAGATGCTGGGAGATACTCAGTTCTTTTTTCCCCAGCAGGCATTACCATCTGCACTTGGTGTGCTCCAGGCAGCCAGCTAGGGCCTTCTCTCATTCTGCTTAACAAATGGTGGTAAAGTTCATCACAGTTCCTTAAAACACAGTCCAAAGGGGTGTCAGGCTTACTTGCTTTGTTACCCATTTTCACGTTCAATATCCTTAAGATTTTATCACAGAAATCACAAATCAAAACGCACAAAAACAAACAAACAAAAAACATATAGAACACAGAACAAAACACACACACACACACACAAAAAAAAAAAAAAAAAAAAAAAAAAAAAACAGAATCCCGGTGCCAAAACAGAAAAACAGATGAGCAATTCAACGTCTTGCTAAAGCTCTGGGGTAGGAGCGCATGCGTGTCCCTCGGCACCTCTCTAACCTTCCAGAGGAATTCCCTACAGAACGGAACAGAGGACAGAACGATTCTCATTACTATCCTGGACAGGAGTGAATGTGAGCCTCCCCAGGCCACCTCTCTGTCATTAGAAGAGATCTCCCTTAACCAGATATAAGATGTTATCAAGGTGCCACTTACCTATGGAGGCCTCCTCCACCAGGTACTTGCTAATAGTTTCAGTGCGGTGGTTCACTGTAGTGCTCCCCAGACCGACGGCTCACTCCAAGGCCTTGGAACATCTCAAGTTGTGCACCCCCTAGAGTGGCTCCCCAGCCCGTAGCCCTGGAGGGAAGGCCAGCTTCAGAATTTTCAGCAGTCTGGTCTTGTGATCTGGTCGGGCAGGGTCATCTCACTGGTGAACTCCAAAATGTTGGAATAGGATGCAAGAAAAGACCAGTGACTCCAATTAAAATCAAATTAAGGCAGGCTTATTATTAAAACTGGCCAGGCTGCCTCACCCTCCAAAAGTGGCGGGAACAAGACAGCAACACCACCTTTCCTACAGCCCAGCTATATAGCCCAGAAAGTTACACAAAAAGGGGGTTACAGATAACAGAACTTTGAAAGCATCACACTGATGGTAGTTTACATTTTTTTTGCTGGCCCCAACATCAGAAATTATGAGGACAATTAGAGACTCAGAGAGGGTCGTTGTCTGGCCTGGGAAGGCCAATATTTATTAGGTGTCACTAATGTTTCAGAGAGCACTGTTATCTGGTCAGAGAGCCAGGCATGGATGAGTTCAAGGCACGGACAGGCATTCCAAGCAGGTTCAGAATTTGCAGTAATTTATAGTAAAGCCCAAATTATCTTTTCATGGCTTTCTGGCAAGATGGCTCCCAATTCTAATAAAAGATCAGGTTGGGTCTATCAAGCCTGTCCTTTACTTTTGGAAACTCCTCTACAACCTGCAAGGTTGTGAACTTCTCACCATTTTACATTCCAGATATGTATTCACAGATTTTCTAACTCATGTCCTCCAACTGTGTCTTACTTGGGGTGAAGGTAATATCAAGGCATTGTTCTGGATGAGAGTGGGAAGATTTTTGTGTAGCACATATTTGCATACACATTTAGGAGATCACTCCTCCTAAACACTGATTTGGAACAGAAAATTCAATCTATGGGGGAGCTTCCTAGCTGAACAACATTATACATAAATTCAAGTTCATTAAATAAATAGTTTTGGATCAGTGGATGATATATATTTCAAGATGGATTTAAATTGGCATATATATTGCTACATTTTAATGTCCATGTGACTTTTGTGTTTATAATGTTTTGTGATTTATGTGGATTTATAATCAAATTTTCACAAGATTATTCTCAGAAATATTCATCCAACTTAAATACATACTTTTTTCCTAGTACTGAAAAGTAACTTCACTGAATGGTGCATAAAAATCCTAATATTTCTACAGTAACTGACCCAGATTAACATCAATGCAATTAGATTCCTATGGGACATGATGTGTATTTTGATGTTCATTTTTATTCAACATTGGTACATTACTATTTCTGCAGTTTATGCACATTATATATAGTATGATATATAATGTTCAATCACTTCCTTCTTGAGAACACATGTATTCTTACAGGTTTCTTGACTATTCTTTTCATGAGACTTCTTTCCAAACACATTATTTTTGATTTCCATAATCACTTTTGAAACAAAACTCACACACCTTTCAGGATAAACCACAACCATAATATTACCATTAGATGTATAACTGGTTGCAGTGAATGATTGTATATCAATATGAGATTTTTTTTTATATTTTCAGATATCAATTCAATCCATTATTTAAAGTAGAGCAAGTTATATTATTTACACACAGTATGGTTTATTCATGCATTATCTGCATATTCATAGACACAGGGTACACCTATTTGTACCCTCAATAGTAATTTATACATCTACAAAATATTGCTACAGAAATGGTGGAAGAAATACTCAAGTCACCTGATCTACATATACATTTTATCACAATAATATTCTGGACACAAAATGCAAAGGTCACACTTATGATTTTACCAAAGCCTAAATAAAAAGTGAGCATGGATTAATAAAAACATCCATGTCCTGGTTACCTAATGCTCTCAAAAGTCAATCCAATTTGTGACAACATATTAGTTTCTGCCTAAGGTTATATATTCAGACTCAAACCGTTGAAAATGTCTAAACAAATTACACACTTCATACTTTTACTGACTTCCTAATGTCTCTATTTATATCTGCTTTCCTACATATTTTCCCCAATTCGTCATTGTGACTGACTCTTTACATGTGCTGACATTTACATTCACTCTCTACCCGAAACCTTATTTGTAAAGAACTTTTGGTACAAATCCTATACTCATTCTTCTTTCTAAACCTACTGACTATCTTGCTAATCCTACAGACTATCCCTTTTTTATTGGATATTCTGTATGTTATTCAATCATCTAGTGTATATGATCCTATTTCTTTGTATATCAATTTATCTGAGACATCTGTGCAGAATATAATTCAAAGCAAAGTATGCTACTCAAGTACCCAAAGTCCTACTTGGCTTCAAGTCTTCCCTAGATTTCTGTTTCCATACTTATATTTCACCTATATATTCTTGTAAATATCTCAGGTTCCCAATACCGTTATTCATCCAGCAGAATGATTCCTAACGCAAATAGAACATGATATTAACATTAACCATACACTGTTCCCTCAATCTAACTTTACAGCAGTGCAGGGATAGAGTTGGTCTTACAATCCAGGAATATAGGGGATCTTCCACCTGCTGAGAATCTCAAAGATCCATGCAGAAATTATCCCTGAAGAAGATATAGAATGCTATGAAGGACCTGAGAGAGCAAAAGTCATTTTCCATGGCAACCAACCTGGTCAGGATGAAGAGATGTGTCTGAATAAGCCTCTCACATTTTAATGTAGACAAAATGGACCCAACCAACCCTGTGTGGAGATCTCTCCCCCAGTACCTATTGTTGATATACCAATCTAACTTGTGAAAGTGTCACAGGAAGTAGGGGCAGCCTCCATCTCATGGGACCTTAGGAAGAAACTGTTAGGACAAAGTGTTTTCCAAGGCTGTGAGCTCATTCAGTTCATGAAGGAAGTGACCTACCTCACTTCTTTGTGATGGAACTCTCTGAACTTGGGATCCCGGAAACCAGGCACCCAGGGTCAGGCCCAGTAACAGTCACAGAGATCTCACTTTTTTGGATTTATCATGGAAAGAGTCAGTCTTTCTTGGTACTTACAGATGTGAAGATGGTCAAATGCCAGAAAAAATCTGAAGAGGTGTCTTCCCTGAGAATGCAGGTAGTGGCGGCTCAAAGCTGGCTCCTGACAACTTCACAGAGTGGGCCAAGGAGTCCAGATTTGAGAACAGACAGGCCATTTCGGGTGAACAAAGAATGGCTCACCAGGCAGAGGACACTCCGGTTAGTAACAGACCTTCTTGGGGTTAAGGAGGTGCATTTGTGGGAATGAGTGTGGGTTTGTGGTTTTGTCTCATGTTCTGAGAATAGGTAGGAAAGTTGGTTTGTTTGGTTTGGAGTGGACTGTTTCTATTAAGTCATTTGACAAGGCAAGTGTTTCTATGTCTGTGTATCCCACTGTGTCCGGGGGTGTAGACATTACAAAAGAAAATGCATCAATGGATGTGTCCTGTCTAGGAGAAAGCTTCCCAACATTCACGCTGCCCAATTTATAAAAGGACAGAGGGTTGCCTTATTTGTGGGCAAGACCTGAAATCTTCCTAAGTTCCTGTTTTCTTCCTGAATTCTGGCCACTCTCCAGAATAGGCTCATGATTTTGTGACCAAGATAGGTACCACCTCCAAGCTCTGTGACTTGGCCATGTACTGGATAGCTGAAGGGAATGGCGAGAATCTCAGAAAACTCAGATATCAATGTTACCAGGAAAGTCTCAGTGGAGAAACCCTGCTTTGGGACTTTTGCTTACCTATTGTTCTATAGCACTGAATGTCAGGAAGGTCTTTGCCTAAGGCCACCCCGTTGTGAAGCCTGAATAAAACAGTTCTCTAATGTAAATGAATGGGCATCACCTGTCCCTCTTTGAGTAATTGATTTCGAAAGGGATGTGTCTGAATCAGCCTGTTGGCCCTGTGTGAGGCTGTGGCTTAGATTCTCAGCACCTGATGGATCTAAAGAAAGATGCCATGTGTGCATCCAAAACCAAAATGGCCCAAAGAGTACTCATTATGGATGAAGTCTCTCGCCTTCCTCTGTAAGTTTCCTGACCACCATAAGGTGAGAATAGGAATCCTTTGGGTCAAATGAGTTTTTCAAAGCCCTTCAGAGTCTAGCCCATTGGTGCTTGGGTTTTCTCATGACCCCAATCCACATGAAGAATCTAAACCCCACAGTCAGTAGGCCTCAAATTGGAGAAGTGGAACAGTAATAATGGTAGGCCTATTTGATCACTCCTGGTTCAGAGGAAGGGTTTCCAGGCCACCCTGACTTTAGGCAAATGATGGGCAAGTGAGCTTATTTTGGACACTGTCTTGTCCAGCGCCCCTCATAGAAACCTCCAGCTAGAGGTTATGATGAGTGTCTATGTGGAAAAGATGAGGGCCATATGGGAGTGTTTTCGTTTAAATTTTGGTCATTTGTGTGGCGATTGGAAGAAATCACTGGGTCCACCTGTGCTTGAACTCTAGTGTGAATCCCTATAGAGACTGAATTCTGGAACTGACCTCAGAGAAGTATTGCCATGAGCTTTGTTGGGATTTTAGGAGCCCACGCATGAGAGTAGCCCTTATAAACTTAGATCAAGGCCACAGAGCACTGGGAATCTCAGCCAAGATAATCCATGATTTTCTTCTTAAAGTCTTGGCAGCCATAGCTGAGAGTCAAAACACACATGTACCTCACATTGTAGACTTCAATTGGACTGGCTTCATGTGACCTTTTGACGACTCTTTGGGAAGCCTTGCCTATGAGAGTTCTCCAGAATTTCATTGAAATGAGCTTCCTCAAAATTTAATGGTTTTTGAAAACCACAGTTCCTCCAACTTCATCCTCAAAAAAAAATGGCTAGATAAACACCATGAAATTTTTGGAATTCCCATGACCAGGTGGCACTGGAGAATCTTTGGATGTCCTATTGCTGATCATGAGTGTATCAGACAGTGCCTTGACTGACTAGGTTTCATGAAAATTGTGTAGAACAGAGATGCCAGTAAGTTGGAGCCTGCAAATTAGTGGGCCTAGAGCAGTGGTGTGAAGGTGTGTGATAAAACGTGTGGTGGGGCCATGTGGATCTGCCACTGGCTTTCAAATGGCTTGTGAATGACATGGTACAGCCAGCAGAACCTTCCATGTAAAGGCATCTTTTTGTATAGGGAGATTTCAAGGCAATGTTCAGAATCAGGTTGCTATGGACAAAGGGGCAACCCATGTGGGATAGAATCCTTGTTGGTGCATTCACATGCAGACCGTGACCTCCACACGTGACAGAACTCCCTCCAGCACTGTGTCCCAGTTGATCTCCTTGTATTTCATGAAGAAAATACCAAAGTCCCAGTGCAGCAGCAAGAACCACCACGAAAAGTGGAGGAGGACCAAATGGCTTCACAGTTCACACGGTGAGTCACTTAGCTCCCAGTGGCCATAGTTTAACTACAAAGAGAGTATTCGCACTGCTGCCTCATGTTCATTGGAAAATTAGAAACAATGTCCTCCAGGTCACATAGATGCAGACCCAGCTTTGATGGTCTCACTAGAAAGTAAGCTAAAGCTACTGACAACAACATATATTTCAAGTGCCCAACCTCAGAGGCAGTTTATCAAGAAGTCTTTAGGCCAGCAGAACTCCATGTTTGTGGAGTGTTTACCATGTGCCTTACTTTTGGAAACTGCTCTACCACTTCCAAGTTTGTGAAATCCTGAGTATATTCCATTCCACATATGCATTCACAGATTTTCTAACTCTTCTCCTCTAATTGTGTCTTACTTGAGGCGAAGTTAATGTCAAGGCATTGTTGTGGATGAGAGTGGGAAGATTTTTGTGTAGCACATATATGCATACACATTGGATTCATTTTCCAATTTTCCATTCGAAATACTTAATCCCTGACACTAACTCATAAACTACTAGACTCTGACTGCTAATCCTAATATGATGGAGAAAACTAACCCAAACAGAATAGAAATACAAGCAGTTCAAAGGAGGCATGGTGTATATTTGGACTTGCCATTTGCATTATGAAGGGTAGGTGTTATAAATCTAGTTAATTTTTAATTGAAACAGTTCTCCTTGTGTTTTTAAAGTTAATAAATATATAAATTCCTGTCTCCCTTTCCCTGTAGCCTATTCAGAACATGTATTTTTATATGCACATATAGAATCCTACCTGGTATCACATGTACATTCTTGTGAGGTGGCTGACTTGGCAGATACAAATTATGAGAAGAGATCACTCCTCCTAAACCCTGTTGGATCTTAAAATTCAACCTATGGGTGAGCTTCCTAGTTGAACAACATTAAACATAAATCCATGTTCAGTAAAAGAAATATTTTTGCATCTGTGGATGATATATATTTCATGATAAATTTCGATTGGCATATATATTGGTAATTTAATGTCTCTGCATGTGTGTTTTTGTATATATATATATATATATATACTCTCCAGATTTTTCAAAATATGAAATATATGTGTCTTATATACACTCCCTAAATTCATTCATGTTCATGTGTATGGATTTATAATCAAGTATTCACAAGATTATTCTCAGAAATATTCATCCACCTGAAATACATATTTGTTACCAGTACTGAAAACTAACTTTAGTTAACGTTGCATACAAATACTAAATTTGTACAGTAACTGACCCAGTTTAACATCAATGCAAGTAGATTACTATGGGACATGATGTGTATTTTGACATTCATTTTTATTCAACACTGCTACATTACTATTTCTTCAATTTATGCACATCATAAGATATATATTTCATCCACAAGTTAGCAAACTTATAGGCATTTGTTTCACTTTCAATAACTTCCTGCTTCAGAACACATGGATTCCTCCAGGTTTCTTGTCTTGTCTTTTCATGAGACTTCTTTCCAAACACATTATTTTCAACTTCCATAATCAATTTTGAAGCAAAACTCACACACTCTTCATGATAAACCATAATCCTAATATAACGTTTAGATGTTTAACTGGTTGGAATGAATGTATGTATATCAATATAAGATTTCCTGTATATTTTCAGATATCAATTGAATCCATTATTAAATTTGGAATCCATTATATTATTTATTCACAGTATTGTCTATTCATGCATTATCTCTATATTCATATCACAGGGTACACCTATTTGTACCCCCAATAATAATTTGTACATTTCGACACAGAAGCAATGGTCACACTTATTATTTTACCAATGTAAATGTCAGGCGAGCATTGGAGGAAGAGACTACCAGGGACTGTTTAATGCAACAGCCAAAAGTTTATGGGGGTCCAACATGCTGGGGCTCAGAGCTCCCTTGAATAGAGCAGAGAGCCCTGAGAACAGCTTAAGCAGAGCTTATATACTTTCCTTGGAGAGGGCAGGGAGGGAAGATTATTGATGGGTCAGCGCGAGTGGGCAGTTTGCGTGCAAATGGGTGAGGGAGTACACTCTGCAGTTTTGCAGTTGGTACAGAACATTCAGGGAACAAGATTAGCGAACAGTTCTCAAGATATCAACAGTGTTTTGTTAAGCATACCGTAAAACTGGAAGTGACAATTACCTATTTTATTTACCTTTCATTCCCCACTTTCTTTTGGTTACATTAAATCATAATAGTGATCATTGAGGATGTCACATTTTATGTCTGCTAGTGTGGTATATTGATTTCTGATTACCATAAGTTTAACTTGTCCAATTTGAGCTAGGAGAAAGGAAACTACACGGTTGAGCAAACAGGGTCCTACAGTTAGCAATAATGTGAGGATTATTAATGGACCGGCCAGGGCTGATAAAAGCATAGTTACCCAGGGGGACTCTGTGAACCAAGACTCAAACCACCCTTTTTGGGCCTCTCTTGTTGATGCTCTTTAATGCGTCTTCTTAATTTAATCATAGATTCTTTTACAACTCCAGTATGGTAGGCATAATAACAACATTCTTCCCTCAATGCAGGACAAAGGCCCCTTCTCTCATGAAGAGGAGGTCGAACCCTCGCCTGTTCTGTAAAACAACTTCAGAGAGAGAGGTTAAAGATTCTTGTAAAGCTGTGATGGTGGTTTTTTAATATCTTTAAGTTTTGGTCTATTGCTGCTTCTAATTGGGTCATTTGTTGTGTCCCATGGATTAGGGCAGTGGTTCCTGTGCCCACCTCTGCAGCAACTACTATTCCTCATAGGATGGCTAAAGTGAAGGATACAGGTTGCCAGCGGAACAGGGTTGTATGCCCCCCTATTTGAAATTTAAATGATCCTGCCACATGATAGAGCACTCGGGGAAACATCTGCACCATTACATAATTAATCACATCTGTTGATAATTTTATGAATAAACAATGTTTAAGTATATAGAATTATACTGTTGTAGGTATGGACAAGGCAAGGCACCTAAGATAGCACCAAAGACAGGGAAACAGTCCTATTTGGTTGCAACCGGATATAGAGGGCATTGCTTCTGTTGTAATCAATTAATCCCCTGAATCCCAAGTTTAGGTAGTTTCAGAATTTTGTACCCAACATGTAAGGGAAAAGACTCAGAAATTCACAGTCTGCAGAAGTTCACAAAAAGCAGTTTTTGGTTCTGTTTTTATTTTCCTCTTCTCTGGGAAAGATAACTTATTAAGGACTCCTGGGAGGGGGAGAGCTTTTTTCTTCTCTTTTATTTTCTCCCTGCCAGCTGTTACCATGGAGCCCAGTTGGTAACTTCTTTATCTTGGAAATGTAGCCATCTCTGGAAGCCTCAGCTCATGGCCAGAGGCCTTGTTCACATATTTTGTAAAAAACTAGTAAGGGGGTGTCTAGCTTAGAAGGGCTGATTTTTCCAGCCAGTGGCCAAGTATAACAGAGCAACACGAAAAGAGGAAGTTTATCTACACTGAACTCTTTTATAGGGACTTTGTTGCTGAAAGTCCTAAAGTCAGCCACGATGAAGACTTCTGGAGAAGGCCATTTAAGATTTTTCTGTGGGCCTGGTACAGAGGGGAAGACGGGGAAGGCGGGGGGTGAGAGCAGTTCTGTGGTTCTGAGAATGAGGAAAAAGAGATATAAAAGAATAATGGGAAAAGGGTTTGGGATTTTCCTGGCAACAAAACTTGAGCAGTAGAACAGGTAGAGCAGATGGGAAGACGGGAATGAGTATCTAAAAAGCCTGTGAGGGACTTTAAATTCTTAGTAACCTGTTTTTAGTGATGACAAAGCAACTTTAAAGGCCATTTTCATTACATCTTGGATAGGCGTCTGAGGGCACTCCTCAGCTGGTTTGAGCTTTGGGTTAGCTGGTAAGAGGACCTGGTGGGACCCGGTGTGGGCACTGACAGGAGAAGAGAGGAGTGAGTGGGTGGAAGGGTACCTCAGTACCTGCTGCCTCAGCATGGGGGCAATGGTCTGAGAATCAGCGGAGGTTTGGGGTTTTGATCTAGTAATTGGAGGGGAGAAATCAGGTTGTTGATGTGAGAGTGACAGCAGAGAATCTGGAGCAGAAGGATCTATTGGAGAAACATATTTCGTGATGTGAGCAAAGGAGGGAAAAGGCCTACACATAGGGGAATTTTCTTCAATCCTTTTGAGCACTTGCCGAAGTTGAAATAGTCACACAGAATTTGAGGATCTAGAGACCCCTCTGGGGGCCATCGGTTTTGGTTGTCTAATTGGTAATATGGCCAATGCTGTGAACTGAATTTGATGAGGAGTTTGGGTTCCACCAGGCAGCCCCTGTATGCTCACATCCCCATGACTTACGGAAGAAGACAGCTTTTCCCCCACACAGCCGTGGTTGTTTGTGGCTTTGATAGTCCACCGGGCAAACATAGTAATCTAGGCTAGCCAACCTGCATCAGGCTTGCGTGTCCCTACATCCATAATGTTTGTTTCCATTATCTGTGGTACGGGAGAAATTTAATGGAATTTTAGTGGGATCCTCTTCATCAGAGATATCCCAATTGGAAAGACGTATACCCAGCTGACAAATATCTGGGTGGAGAGTTGGCCACCAGGTCCCTAAGGGGGCTGTATGTGAGACAGACCATACTTCTTGTCTAATAGGATTTGTGATCAGCCATCGCTGCTGAATGGGCTGATGATGGTTAGGACTAGTGGTGGCCAAGGGGAGAGTCTATAGCCTTATCCACATGGCAAATATGCAATTTGAAAGGGTTACCAGTCTTTTCCACTTTCAAGCCAGAGTCTGGACAGGGCACAGGCTTGAGATGAGAATTAGGATCCAGGAAGTGATTCCATCTACCTTTACCACTGTAGGCTTTATAAGTAGCACCTGGTATGGTCCTGTCCAGCGGGGTTCCAGGGATGACACCTGATGTCATCTTATGTAGATGAAGTCTCTTTTTTGATATCGATGTGGAGTCTCCTCTTCACCAGGTTGGTAGGCAGTGGCCAGCTGTTTTGACAGGTATCCCTGAGTTCTTTCAATAGCTTTAAGTTTGTCAAGCAAGGGGGTGTGGAAGGGATCGGTAGGTCTTAGAGTTGTGGTTAGGTCCTTACTGGAGGAGGGGCCCCATAGAGAATTTCATAGGAGGTGAGGTTACACAAAGAAACAGAGGGAGTATTTCTTGCATGAAACAGTGCATAAGGCAGGAGCATAGTCCAATCTTTGATGCCCTCTCTAAGCTTAATTTCGTTAAGGTCTCTTTAATGGTTCTATTAATTTTTTTAACCTGTCCTGAGCTCTGGGGTCTATAAGCACAATGTAACTTCCAATTTATCCCCAGGATCCTGGCTAACCCCTTACTTACCTGGGCCATGAACGCCGGTCCATTATCAGACCCTATTACCTTAGGTAGGCCGTATCATAGAAAAATATCTTTCAGGATTTTCTACCACCATTTGTGCCTTTTTTTTTGTGGGGAAGGCTTCAATCCATCCTGAAAATATATCTACAAACACTAGGAGATATTGAAGTCCATACCTTGCTGGCTAAATTTCAGTAAAGTCCACTTCCCAGAATTTCCTGGTCTGGTTGCTCATAGGTGCTTTCCTGCAGGAAGCTTGGAAGGGTAATTGTTCTATTGACAGAACGGACAGGGTTTTGTTACCCGTTCAGTTATGTCCTTTCGCTGTGAGTCGGTTAGTGGAAAACTCTGTTCTTGATCCTTCAGGAATGCCTGCAGTTTCTTTGGACCAAGGTGTGTGAATTGATGTACATTTTTAACGTAGTGTAGGGCTTTCTGAAATTGCAGGCTTGGCTCAGTGAAGTTGAGGAGTTAAGTGCCAGTGTCGTAAGATGTTATCAAAAGCTTGCTGGTGCTCAGGGGTCCATTGGAATTGGGCATCTCCCTTTAACAGCGGGTATAAAGGAGAAGTTAAGGACGCAAACACAGGAATCCATAACCTGCAAAACCCAGTAGTCCCAAGAAACTCTTTGTGTTGTCTGCTGCTGGGGCGGGGGGTATCTGCACAACCATTTGTTTTCTGGGCTCAGTGAGCCAACGTTTACCACCTCTAAGGGAATAGCCCAGGAAGACTACTTCTTGCTGGCAAATTTGGGGTTTTTTGGAAGAAGCTCTATACCCGAGTTGAGCAAGCTTATATAATAGTGCTTGGTTCCCAGACTCACAGTTTTCCTTGGTGTTGGCTGCAGTAGCAGGTCATCCACGTATTGAAGCTGGGTGACTTCGGGGTGCATAGTTCTGAAGTTGTTGACATCTCTGTGGAGGGCTTCATCAAAGAGAGTGGGGGAGTTTTTGAACCCCTGTGAGAGTCTAGTCCATGTTAGTTTGTCATACGTTCCGGTTTCTGGGTCTACCCACTCAAAAGCAAACAGAAACTGACTGTCTTTATGCAGAGGCATGCAAAAGATAGCATCTTTATGTCCATACCATTTCTACTCAGGGTTCAGAGTGATAAGCAGATTGTACAAATTATTTACCGTGGGGTGAATGTCCTGCACTCTGTTGTTGATCTCTCTTAGGTCTTGAACGGGGATAGTCCCCAGTTCCTGGATTTTTTACTGGTAGCAGGGGAGTGTTCCAGGCCGATTGACAGGGCCTTAGGACCCTAAAGCCAGATATTTCTGAATATGGGGCCTTAACCCATCTTTAGCATTTTTGCTCAGAGGATGTTGTTTGACATTGATTGGGGAGGCTGAGGTTTTTAACTCCACTGTTCTTGGAGGTTGTTTCATGGCTAGGCCTAACCCAACAATTTTTGCCCAGGCATCTGGGTAATCTGTTATCCATTTCTGGGGTAGCTTGCCTGTTTGATCATTCTTGGGGTGTGTGAAAAGTGGATGTTCATCTTCGACTGACATTTATAAAGCCATGACTATAGGAGTTTTTAATGAAGGATTTAGAAATTTCATTTTGGGGCCTTTGGGGTTAAAAGTTGTTTTGGCCCGGAGCTTACTGAGCAGATCTCTGCCCATCAATGGGGCCAGACATTCTGGGATTACTAGGAAGGAATGTTGGATTTTTCCTTTCCCCATGTCCATGGTCCTCTTAGTTGTCTAAGTCTGATATTTACTGCTGTTAGCCCTTTGAACTAGAGACCTTTTATTTGATAGAGGGCCCAGTGGGGCCTTAAGGGCTGAGTATACTGCTGCTGTATCCACTTCAAAGTTTATGGGGTCCCCTTCACTTCAAAAGTTACCCTGAGCTCGGGGAAGGGATCTGAGCCCCGACATTCTCAGTCAACCTCCAGAGTCAGAAAGGCTGTCTGGCGTGGCTGTCTCTTTCTAGGGCACTTTTTGGCTCAGTGTCCTTTTTCTTTACAGTAGGCACATTGATCTGAGGCCAAGGGTGGCCTCTGGTGGGGACCCAGGTATCGCTTCTTGTCTCCCTGTTTCTTAATTTCTGGCCTATTTATTGTTGTGACCAGGACATTAGTTAATACTTTCATCTGTCTTTTTCATCTGTCATCCTCCCTTTGCTCCCTTTCGTTCTCTCTGTTTCTCTCTTATAGGATACTTTCTCGGCTACCCTGAGTAAATCTCTCAAAGTCATACCTTGTAATCCATCTAAGTATTGTAACTTTCTTTTAATATCCAGATCAGCTTGCCCAATGAAGGCCATCATGACATATGTCTTTTGATCCTCTGCCTGAAGATCGAAAGGAGTATATCTCCTATATGCCTCCATAATTCTCTCTAGAAACATAGAGGGATATTCATCAGGCCCTTGAATAATCTCTCTTACCTTGGCCAAATTATTTGGTTGGCTAGCGGCCGGTTGGAAACCCACTATTAGGGCCCGGCAATAAGTGGACAGATGCTCCCTACCTTCAAAGGTGTCGGGGTCCCAGTTGGGTCAGTTCAAGGGTAAGCCGGCTTTGATTATGTTGGGAAGTTGTGTTGGTCACCCATCTGGTCCGAGGATATTTTTTCCTAGCTTCCAGAAAGTTTCTCTCTCGTTCCTCTGTCATGAAGAGAATCCCTAGGATTTGTTGGCAGTCATCCCAAGTAGGCAGGTGTGAAAACGCCAGGGAGTTCTTTGAGTTCTTTTAGCCGGGCCAGCTTCCTCCAGGGAAGGAGGGGCTGTGTGTGTGACAAGGGGGAGTCATCTGGTGGGCGCTGGGCCGGCCTAGCTTTCTCCAATGGCGGAGAGGCTGAGTCAGCAGCAAAGGAATCACTTAGAGGTTGTTGGGGGTTGGTGGACGACGGCAGCGGATAAGAAGGGTAGGAGAGTCCAGTAGAGTCTTGAGACTCAGGGAGAACAGAGGTTGGAGGAGGAAGAGCAGAGGGTTTGTGAGATAGAATCATGGTGGAAGGAGTAGGAGTGGGCGCAGAGACAAAGAAAGGCTTCACCCATGTAGGAGGAGATTTGCAGAGGTCCTGCAAAGTTAAGATATATGGCTGGTGATCTGGATGTCTATGTGGCCCCGGTTGAAAGAAAAAATCTCTGACGTTTCAAATTAGTGGGAAGTAGATGTTTCTAGGGGCTATCCAACTCCAAAGGTGGGTCATTCTGAGGCACAGAGGGTCTGCCAGGTCCAGCAATTTACTGAAAAAGAAAGATTCTGGGCCTTGCGCAGACTTTGGTCCAGTGATCAAGGGTCAGGAAGAGAGGTGTTGAAGTGCTCTGTCCCAAAATGAGAGATACACAAACAGTGAAAGAAATCACACACTACACTGACAAGACATGACAATAAAGACAGGCAATGGACGTCCAATACTGAGGCCAGGACTGAGTAGCCGGCAAAACCTGATGGTCTGGCCATACTGAATCCGAAGCAAAATATCACTGAGTCAAGGAGACTATTGTTCCTCGATTTCCTGAGTCCTCTGGGGCATCCCCCAGGGACGTGGCCTCTGTCAGAGAGAGCTCACGCTCATCACCAATAGCCATTTTGCCAAGCCCTAACCTGAAACCTAAAACCAAAAAGAGTTCCCTTACTTACCCTGAAAGGAGCCCCTTGGGGATCTTTCATCCACCGCTGCCGGATCTTGCTCGTGCCTCCAGATGTAAAGGTTGGGCAAGCATCAGAGGAAGAGACCACCATAGGAATGTCTCATGCAACAGTAAATGGTTTATTATGGGTCCAGCATTCTGGGGCTCAGAGCTCACTTGAATAGAGCAGAGAGCAATGAGAACAGCTTAAGCAGAGCTTATATGCTTTCCTTGGAGAGGGCAGGGAGGGAAGTTTATTGATGGGTCAGGGCAAGTGGGTGGTTTGCGTGCAAACGGGTGAGGGTATACATTTGCAGTTTGGCAGTTGGGGACAGCACATTCTGGAAACAAGATTAGCAAACAGTCCTCAAGACTTCAAAAGTGTTTTGTTAAGCATACAGAAAAACAGTAAGTAACAAGTACCTATTTTATTAACCTTTCACCAAAGCCTAAATGGAAAGTGAGCAAGGATTACTAAACACATCCATATCCAGGTTGCCTAACGCTCTCAAATCAATCCTATTGGTGACTACATACTTGTTTCTTCTTAAGATAATATATTCAACCTCAACCCTGTTGAAAATGACTAATCCTATCACTCACTTTATATTTTCCTGATTTCCTAATGTCTCTATTGATATCTGCTTTCCTACATATTTTCCCCAGTTCATCATTGTGACTGACTCTTCACATGTGCTGACATTTACATTCACTCTTTATCCGAAACCCTATTGCTAAAGAACTTTTGGTCCAAATCCTATACTCACTCTTTTTTCTAACATACCGACTATCTTCCTAATCCTAAAGACTATCCCTTTTTGACTGGATGATCTCTTCGACAAGCAATCATCCAAGGTACAAGGTCCTATGCCATTGTATATTGATTTATCTGAGACATCTGTGCAGAACATAATTCAAAGCTAAGTATCCCAATCAACAGCCCAATGCCCTTCCTGGATTCAAATCTTACCTAGATTTCTGTTTTCAAACTTATATTTCACCAATATATTCTTGTAAATATCGCAAGTTCCCAATACCATTATTCATTAAGCAGAATGATTCCTAACTCAAATGAAACATGTTATTAAGCCTAACCATACATTGTTCCCTCAAACTAACTTTACAGAAGACCCGAGACAGAGTTTATCTTACAACACAGTAATGTAGGGGATCTTCCACCTGCTGAGAACATCAAAGGACCATGCAGAAATTATACCCTGAAGAAGTTGCAGGCAGCTATGAAGGACCTAAGAGGGGAAAAGTCATATTCCATGGCAAACAACAGGGTCAGTATGAAGGGATGTGTCTGAATCAGCCTCTCCTTTCTTAATGTAGAGAACTGATGAAACCATGCCTGTGTGGAGAGCTGTTTACAGGTGCCTATGGTTGATATACCATTCTAACTTGTGAAAGTGTCAAAGGAAGTAGGGGCAGCCTCCATTTCATGGGACCTTTTGAAGCAACTGTTAGGACAAAGTGGTGGCCAAGGTAGTGACCTCATTCAGTTCCTAAAGAAAGTGACCTCACCTCTCTTCCTTGGTGATCAAAAAATCTGAAATTGTGATGCAGGAAGCCAGGCACCCAGAGCCAGTCCCAGTCCCAGTCCCAGTGGTCTCACTTGTTTGGATTTACCAAGGACAGAGTCAGTCTTCCTTGGTACCGACTGATATGAGGATTGTCAAATGGCAGAAGAGCTCTGAAGAGGGGCCTTTCCTGAGAAAGCAGGTATTGGTTCACCGCTGGCTCCTGACAACTTCACAGTGTTGGCCAAGGAGACCAGATCTGAGAAAGGACAGGCCATTTCAGGGGAACATAGTATGGCCCACCAGTTAGAGGACACTCCAGATAGTCACAGACCTACTTGGGTTAAGGAGGTGCCTTTGTGGGTGTTCAGTGACTTTGTGCTTTTCTCTCATGTTCTGAGAATAGGTAGGAAAGGCAGTTTTTTTGGGTTGGAGTGGACTGTTTCTAGTAAGTCGTTTGACAAGGCTAGTGTTTCTAAGTCTGAGTATCCCACTGTGTCCGTGGTTGTAGACATTAGAAAAGAGAAGGCATCAAAGGATGTGTCCTGTCTAGTAGAAAACTTCCCAGCATTCATCCTGCCTAATTGAAGAATGGACTTTGGTTTGCCTTATGGATGGGCAACACCTACTAAATTCCTAAGTTCCTGTTTTCTTCCTGAATTCTGGCCACTCTCCAGAATAGTCTCATGGTTTTGTTTCCAAGATATGTACCACCTCCAAGCTCTGAGACATGTCCATATACTTGATAGCTGTAGAGAATGGGAACATCTTAGAAAACTCAGATATCAGTGTGACCCGGAAATTCTCAGTGGAGAAACCCTGCTTTGGTTCATTTGCTTACCTATGGTTCTGTTGTCCTGAATGTCGGGAAGATCTTTGCCTCAGGCCACCCCTTTGTGAAGCCTGAAGAAAACAGTTTTCAAATGGAAATGAATGGGCATCACCTGTGGCTCTTTGCTTAATTGCTTGTAAAAGGATGTGTCTAAATCAGCCTCTTGGCCCTGTATGAGGTTGTGGCTTAGATTCTCAGCACATGATGGATCTAAAGATAGATTCCATGTGTGCAATCAAAACCAAAATGGCCAAAAATCTGTCATTGTTGATGAGTCTCTTGCCTTCCTCTGTTAGGATTCTGACCTCTATCAAGTGAGAATAGGGATCCTTTAGGTCAAATGAGTTCTTTGAAGAACTGCAGAGGTGCTTGTGTTTTCTTGTGACTCCAAATCACTTAAAGAATCTATCCCTGAGAGTCAGTAGGCCTCAAATTGGAGAAGCAGGCCTATTGGATCACTCCAGGTTCACAGGAAGGGTGACCATGCCACCCTGACTTTAGGCAAATGAGGGGCAAGGAAGATTATTTTGGACACTCTCTTGGGATGCGTCCCACATGAAAAACTCCAGCCAGAGGTAATGATGAGTGTCTCTCTGGAAGAAGGTGAGGACCATGTGGAAGTGTTTTGGTTTTAATTGTAGTCATTCATGTGGCAGTTGGAAGAGATGACTGGATCCACCTGGGCTTGAACTCTGGTGTCATTCCCCTTAAACACTCAGTTCTGGATCAATCATCAAAGAAGTATTGCCATGAATTGTGTTAAGAATTTAGGAGGCCATGCATGAGAGTCTCCGTTGGAAACTGAGATCTAGTCCTAGGGTGGCTTTCCACAGAGCACTGGGAATCTCAGCCAGGATATCAAATTATTTTTTTCTGAAAGACTTGGAAGCCATATTTGCTAGTCAAAACACACATGGACCTCAATTGTAGACCTCGATGGGCCTGGATTCATGTGACTTTTAGGCCACTCTTTGGGAAGCCTTGCCTGTGAGAGTTCTTCAAATTTTTCATTGAAATGAGCTTCCTCACCATTGAATGATTCCTAAATGATTTGAAAGCCATAGTGCTTCCAACTTCATAATTGAAAATTGGCTAGATAAATACCATGAAATTTTTGAAATTCCAATGACCAGGTGGCAATGAAGAACATTTGGATGTCCTGTTGCTGATCACGAGTGTACCAGAAAGTGCCTTGATTGACTGGTTTTGATGAAAATGGTGTAGAACAGAGATCTCAATAATTTGGATCCTGCTGAGTAGTGGGCCTAGAGCAGTGGTGAGCAAATGTGTGATAAAACATCTGAGGTGGGGCCATGTGGATCTGCCATTGGCTTCCAAATGGCTTGTGACTGACATGGTGCAGCCAGCAGACCCTTATATGTAAAGGCAACTTGTTATATGGAGAGGTTTCAGTGCAATGTTCAGAATCAGGTTGCTATGGTCAAGGGGGCATCCTATGTGGTATACAAGCCCTGTTGGTGCATTCTCCTGCAGACCCTGATCCACCACACGTGACAGAACTCGCGGCAACACTCTGTCCCAGTTGAACTCCTTGTATTTCGTGAAGCAAATACCAAACTCCGAGTGCAGCAGGAAGAAACATTAGGAAAAGTGGAGGATGATAAAATGGCTTCGCAGTCCATATGGGGAGACACTTAGCCCCCAGTGGCCACAGTTTACATACAAGAGAGAATTCAGCACTGCTGCTTCATGTTTATTGGAAAATTATAAACCATGTCCTCCAGATCACAGAGATGAAGACGCAGCTTTGATGGTCTCACTGGAAAGGAAGCTAAAGATCCTCACAAAAACATATATTTCAAGTGCCCAACCTAGAGACAGTTTCTCCAGACGTCTTTAGGCAGGCAAATCTCCATGTTTGTAGAGTTTTTACACTGTCCCTTACTTTTGGAAACTCCTCTACAATCTCCAAGGTTGTGAACCCTAAGCATTTTCAATTTCAGATATGTATTCAAAGATTTTCTAACTCTTCTCCTCTAATTGTGTCTTACTTGGGGTGAAGGTAATGTCAAGGCATTGTTCTGAATGAGAGTGGGAAAATTTTTTTATAGTACACATTTGCATACACATTGATCCATTTTCCAATTTTCCATTCGAAATACTGAATCCCTGACACTAACTCATACCCTACTAGACTCTGACTACTAATCCTAATATGATGGAGAAAAATAAACAAAAAAAATGAAAATACAAGCAGTTCAGAGGAGGCATGGTGTATAGTTGGACTTCCCTCTTGCATGATAAAGGGTCGGTTTTATAAATCTACTCAATTTTTAATTGAAATAGTCCTCCATGTGTTTTTTTTTTAAAGAGAGAGTTAGAGAGGAGAGAGAGAATTCTATAATATTTATTTTTTTAGTTATCGGCGGACACAACATCTTTGTTTGCACGTGGTGCTGAGAATCGAACCCATGCCGCACGCATGCAAGGCGAGCGCGCTACCACTTGAGCCACATCCCCAGGTCTCTCCATGCGTTTTTAAAGTTAACAAATATGTGAATTCCTGTCTCCCATTCTCTGTAGCCTACTCAGCACATGTACTTTTTATATGCACATATAGATTCCTACTTGGTATCACACGTATATTTTTATGAGTTGGCTGACTTGGCAGAAACAAATTGTAAGAAGAGATCAGTCCTCCTAAACGCTGTTGGAACTGAAAATCCAATTCTGCCAAGTCAGCCGAACTCATAAAAAGATACGGTGTGATACCTATTAGGAAATATTATACATAAACCCATGTTTAGTAAAATAAATATTTTGCTGAGTAGGTGATATATATAATGATGAGACAGGAATTCACATATATATTGTTACTTTTAATATACCATGGATAGACCTGGGATGTGCTCAATGTATCGCTATACACACATACACTCTACAGATTTTATAAAAAATGAAATATATTTGTCTTATATACACTCCGTAAATTCATTCATGTTCATGTATGTGGATTTATAATCAACTTTTCACAAGATTATTCTCAGAAATAATCATCTACCTGAAATACATATTTGTTTCCCAGTGCTGAAAACTAACTTCAATCAATGGTGCTTACAAATCCTAATATTTCTACAGTAACTGACCCAGTTTAACATCAATGCAAGTATATTTCTATGGGACATGATGTCTATTTTGACATTCATTTTAATTCAACACTGGTACATTACTATTTCTTCAGTTTTTGCACATCATAGGTTATATATTTCATTCACAAGTTCACAAATTTATAGGAATTTGTTTCACTTTTAATCACTTCCTGCTTCAGAACACATGTATTCCTCCATGTTACTTGACTGGTCTTTTCATGAGACTTCTTTCCAAACACATTATTTTCGATTTCCATAATCAATTTTGAAGCTAAACCCACACACTCTTCAAGATAAACCATAACATTAATATTACCATTAGATGTATAAGTGGTTGGAATGAATGTGTGAATATCAATATAAGATTTCCTGTACATTTTCACATTTCAATTCAATCCATTATTAAAGTTGGAACCAGGTATGATATTTATTCACAGTATGGTCTATTAATGCATTATCTCTATATTCATAGACACAGTGTACACCTCTTTGTTCCCCCAATACTAATTTATACCTCTTCAAAACATTGCTCCCAAAAATGGTAGAAGAAATATTCATGTCACCTTATCTATCTATCTATCAATATATATTTCTTTTTTTTATCACAGTAATATTCTGGACACAAAAAACAAAGGTCATACTCATGATTGTATCAAAGCCTAAATGGAAAGTGAGCATGGATTACTAAAAACAACCATATCCAGGTTGCCTAATGCTCTCAAATGTAAATCCTATTGGTGACTACATATTTGTTTCTTTCTAAGATTATATATTCAACTTCAAGCCTGTTGAAAATGTCTAATCCTATCACTCAGTTTATACTTTGCCTGATTTCCTTATATCTCTATTGATATCTGCTTTCCTACATATATTCCCCAGTTCATCATTGTGTCTGACACTTCACATATGCTGATATTTACATTCAATGTCTACCCGAGACCCTATTGCTAAAGAAATTTTGGTCTAAATCCTATACTCACTCTTATTTCTAAACCTACTGACTATCTTCCTAATCCTACTGACTATTGCTTTTTGACTCGATGTTCTCTTCGACAATTAATCATCCATGGTATAAGGTCCTAAACCATTGTATTTCAATTTGTCGGAGACATATATGCAGAACATAATTCAAACCTAAGAATCCCACTCAAGGACCCAATGCCCTTCTGACTTCGAATCTTACCTAGATTTCTGTTTTCATACTTACATTTCACCTATATATTCTTGTAAATATCACAGGTTCCCAATACCATTATTCATGGGGCAGAGAGATTCCTAACCCAAATCAAACATGTTATTAACCCTAAACATACACTGTTCCCTCAATCTAACTTTACAAAAGAGGAGGGACAGAGTTGGTCTTACAATACAGGAATGTAGGGGATCTTCCACCTTCTGAGAACATCAAAGGTCCATGCAGAAATGATCCCTGGAGAAGATATAGGCAGCTATGAAGGACCTGAGAGAGGAAAAGTCATCTTTTATGGTAAACAACCTGGTCAAGATGAATGGATGTGTCTGAATCAACCTCTATCTTCTAAATGTAGAGAAGATGGACCAAATCAGGCCTGTGTGGAGAGCTCTTCCCAGGTGCCTATGGTTGATATACCATTCTAACTTGTGAAAGTGTGACAGAAAGAAGGGACAGACTCCATCTCATGGGACCCTTAGAAGTTACTGTTAGAACAAAGAGGTTGCCAAGGCAGTGACCTCATTCTGTTCCTGAAGGAAGTGACCTCACTTCACTTCCTTGGTGATGGAACTCTCTGAACTTGGGATCCAGGAAGAGAGGCACCCAGAGCCAGTCGCAGTCCCAGTCCCTGTGGTCTCACTTGTTTCAATTTACCAAGCACAGAGTCAGTCTTTCTTAGTACCAACAGATGTGAGTATGGCCAAATGCCAGGAAAGCTCTGAAGAAAGACCTTTCTGAGAAAGCAGGTATTGGTTCACCGCTGGCTCCTGACAACTGCACAGAGTTGGCCAAGGAGACCAGATTTGAGATACAACAGGCCATTTTGGGGGAATATAGTATGGCCCACCATTCAGAGGACACTCCACAAAGGAGGTGCCTTTGTGGGTGTAGGTGTGTGTATGGTTTTTTCTCAAGTTCTGAGAAGATGTAAGAAAGGCTGTTTGTTTGAATTGGCGTGGACTGTTTCTAGTAAGTCCTTTGACAAGGCGAGTGCTTCTATGTCTGTGTATCCCACTCTGTCCGTGGTTGTAGACATTAGAAAAGAAAATGCATCAATGGATGTGTCCTGTCTAGGAGAAAGCTTCGCAACATTCATCCTGCCCGATTTATTAATGGACTGCAGCTTTCCTTATTGAAGGGAAACACCTGCTATCTTTCAAAGTTTCTGTTTACATCCTGAATTCTGGACACTCTCCAGAATTGCCTCATTGTTTTGTGTCCAAGATATGTACTACCTCCAAGCTATGTGATATGGCTATGTACTGGATAGCTGAAGGGAAAGGCGAGCATCTCAGAAAACTCAGATATCAGTGTGAACAGGAAAGTCTCAGTGGAGAAACCCTGCTTTGTGCATTTTGTTTACCTATTGTTCTGTTGCCCTGAATTTCAGGAAGGTTTTTGCCTCAGACCACTCCTTTGTGAATATCAATTCAATCCATTATTTAAAGTGGAACCAGCTATACTATTTATTCACAGTATGGTCTATTCATGCATTATCTGTATATTCATAGACACAGGGTACAGCTTTTTGTACAACCAATACTTATGTATATGTCTTCAAAATATTACTCGCAGAAATGGTGAAAGAAATACTCATGTCACCTAATCTACATATACATTTTATCACAGTAATATTCTGGACACAAAATGCAAACTTCACACTTATTATTGTACTAAAGCCTAAATGGAAGGTGAACATGGATTACTTCCATGTTCAGGTTGCCTAATGCTCTCAAATATCAATCCTATTGGTGACTACATATTTGTTTCTTCCTAAGATTATATATTCAAAATCAACCCTGTTGCAAATATCTGATCATATCACTCACTTTATACTTTGCCTGATTTTGTAATATCTCTTTTTTTATTGTTACGATGAGCCAATTTAGTACTTTTTTAATTTTTTTTTCATCTTTCATACATTTGATTCAAGTGAGTTATGCATTTCCATTTTTACCCCAATTACAGATTGCAGAATCACATCAGTTACACATTCACAATGTTTACATAATGCCATATTAGTGACTGTTGTATTCTGCTGACTTTTCTATCCCCTACTATCCCCCCTCCCCTCCCCTTTCATCTTACCTCTCTACCTCATCTGTTGTTGTTCCGTTCTCTCCCTTCCCCCCCTTTCCCCTCACAACCTCGTATATGTGATTTCGTATAACGATGAGGGTTCTTTCCGTTTCCATGCAATTTCCCTTCTCTCTCCCTTTCCCTCCCATCACTTGTCTCAGTTTAATGTTAATATTTTCCTCATGCTCTTTCCCTCTTTTCAGTTCTTAATTGCTCTCCTTAAATCAAAGAAGACATTTGGCATTTGTATTTTAAGGATTGGCTAGCTTCACTTAGCATAATCTGCTCTAATGCCATCCATTTCCCTGCAAATTCCATGAATTTGTCATTTTTTAGTGCTGCATAATACTCCATTGTGTATAGATGCCACATTATTTTTTATCCATTCATCTATTGAAGGGCATCTAGGTTGGTTCCACAGTCTGCCTATTGTGAATTGTCCTGCTATGATCATTGATGTGGCGGTATCCCTATAGCATGCTCTTTTATGGTCCTCAGGGAATAGTCCGAGGAGGGCGATAGCTGGGTCAAATGGTGGTTCCATTCCCAGCTTTCCCAGGAATCTCCATACTGCTTTCCATAATGGCCGCACCATTTTGCAGTCCCACCAGCAATGTACAAGTGTACCCTTTTCCCCACATCCTCGCTAGCACATATTATTGTTTGACATCCTAATGGCTGCCAATCTTACTGGAGTGAGATGGTATCTTAGGGTGGTTTTGATTTGCATTTCTCTGACTGCTAGAGAAGGTGAGAATTTTTTCATGTACTTATTAATTGATTGTATGTCTTCTTCTGAGAAGTGTCTGTTCAGGTCCTTGGCCCATTTGTTGATTTTGTAATATCTCTATTGATATCTGCTTTCCTACATATTTTCCACTGTTCATCATTGTGACTGACCCTTCAAGTGTGCTGATATTTACTTTCACACTTTAACCCAAACCCTATTGCTAAAGCACTTTTGTTCCAAATCCTATACTCACTCTTCTTTGTTAACCTACCGAATATCTATCTAATCCTACTTGCTATCCCTTTTTGACTGGATGTTCTCTTCGAATTTTAATCATAAAAGGAACAAGGTCCTATGCCATTGTATATCGATTTATCTGAGATATCTGTGCACAACGTAAATCAAAGCTAAGTATCCCAATGAAGGGCCCATTGCCCCTCTGGGCTTCAAAATTACCTAGACTTTCTTTTTTCATTTATATATTTCACCTCTATATTTTTAAAAATATCGCAGGTTCCCAATACCATTATTCATCCAGCAGAATGATTTCTAACCCAAATCAAACATTTTATTAACCCTAACAATACACTGTTCCCTCAATGTAAATTTAAAGAAGAGCAGGGACAGAGTTGGTCTTACAATACAGGAATGTAGGGGATCTTTCACCTGTTGAGAACCACAAGTTCAATGCAGAAATTATCACTGGAGAATATGTAGTCAGCTATGGAGGACCTGAGAAAGCAAAAGTAAACTTCCATGGCAAAATACCTGGTCAGGATGACGGGATGTGTCTGAATCAGAACCTCTCTTCTCAATGTAGAGGAGATGGACCAAACCAGGCCTGTGTGGAGAGCTATTACCGGGTTCCTATGGTTGATATACCATTCTAACTTGTGAATGTTTCACAGGAAGTAGGGGAAGCCTCCATCTAATGAGACACTTGGAAGCAACTGTTAGGATAAAGTGTTTGCCAAGGCAGTGACCTCATTCATTTCCTGAAGGAAGTGACCTCACCTTACTCCCTTGGTGATGGAACTCTCTGAACTTAGGATCCTGGAAGCCAGGCACACAGAGCCAGTCCCAGTACTAGTCCCAGTGGGTTCACTTGTTTGGAATTACCAAGGACAGAGTCAGTCTTTCTTTGTACCTACTGATGTTAAAATGGCCAAAAGCCAAGAGAGCTCTGAAGAGGGGCCTTTCCTGAAAAAGCAGATAGTGGCCCACCGCTGGCTCCTGACAACTTCATAGAGATGGCCAAGGAGACCATATCTGAGACAGGACAGGACATTTCGGGGGAACATTGTGTGGCCCACCAGTCAGAGGACACTCCATAGAGTCACAGACCTACTTAGGGTAAAAAGGTGCCTTTGTGGGTGTGGTTGTGAGTTTGTGATTTTGTCTCATGTTGTGAGAATAGGAAAAAAAGGTGGTTTGTTTGGTTTGGAGTGAACTGTTTCTCGTAAGTCGTTTGAAAAGGAGAGTGTTTCTATGTCTGTGTATCCCATGGTGTCCGTGGTTGTAGACATTAGAAAAGAGAGTGCATCAATGGATGTGTCCTGTCTAGTAGAAAGCTTCCCATTTCATCCTGCCCAATTTATGAATGGTTTGCGGCTTTACTTAAAGATGGGCATAACCTAATACATTCCTAATTTCCAGGTTTATTCATGAACTCTGTTCACTCTCTAGAATAGGATCATTGTTTTGTGTCCAACATATATACCACCTCCAAGCTCTGTGACATGGCCATGTACTGGATAGCTGAAGGGAATGGCGAGCATCTCAAAAAACTCAGATATCAGTGTGACCAGGAAAGTCTCAGTGCAGAAACCCTGCTTTGGGCCTTTTGCTTACTTATTGTTGTGTTTCACTGAATGTCAGGAAGGTCTTTGCCTCAGACCACTCATTTGTGAATATCAATTCAATCCATTATTTAAAGTGGAAACAGCTATATTATTTATTCACAGTATTGTCAATTCATGCATTACTTCTATATTCATAGACACAGGGAACAACTCTGTGTACCCCCAACACTAATTTATACCTCTTCAAAATATTGCTCCCAGAAATGTTAGAAAAAATATGCATGTCACCTGATCTACATATACATTTTATCACTGTAATATTCTGATCACAAAATGCAAAGTTCAAACTTATGATTGTAGCACATCCTAAATGGAAAGTGATCCTGGATTATTAAAAACATCCATGTCCAGGTTGCCTAATGCTCTCCAATGTCAATCATATTTGTGACTACATATTTGTTTCTTCCTAAGATTATATATTGAAACTCGACCTGGTTGATCATGTCTAATCCTATCATTCACTTTATACATTGCCTGATTTCATAATGTGTGTATTGATATCTGATTTCCTACATATTTTCTCCAGTTCATCATTGTGACTGACTCTTCACATGTGCTGACATTTACATTCACTCTCTAACCGAAACCCTATTGCTAAGGAACTTTTGTTCCAAAACCTATACACAGTCTTCTTCCTAAACCTACCAACTATATTCCTAATCCTACCGACTATCCCTTTTTGAATGCATGTTCTCTTCTACATTTAATTATCCAAGTAAAGGTCGGGTGAGGTCGAAGGAAGAGACCACCAAGAGACTATCTCATGCAACAGCAAAGGGTTTATTGGGGGTCCAGCATGCTGATGCTCAGAGCTCACTTGAATAGAGTAGAGAGCCCTTAGAACAGCTTAAGCAGAGCTTATACTCTTTCCTTGGTGACGGCAGGGAGGGAAGTTTATTGATGGGTCAGGGCGAGTGGTCAGTTTGCATGCAACTCAGTAAGGGAGCACATTCTGCAGTTAGTCAGTTGGGGACAGCATATTCTGGCAACAAGATTAGCAAACATTTCTCAAGATTTCAACAGTGTTTTGTTAAGCATACAGGAAAAAAGGAAGTGAAAAGTGCCTATTTTATTAATCTTTCATTCCCCACTTCTTCTTCTGGCTACTTTTAATCATAAAAGTGATCATTGCGTGGTGTCACATTCTATGTTTGCTAGTGGGGTATTACCATAAGTTTAACTCGTCCAATTTGAGCTTGGAGAAAAGAAATTACACGGTTGAGCAAACAGGGTTTTATAGTTAGCAATAATATGAGGATTATTATTGAAATGGCCAGGGTTGATAAATGCGTAGTTAACCAGGGGGACTGAGTGAACCAAGACTCAAACCACCCTTTTTGGGCCTCTCTCTCTCAATGACACTCTTCAAGGCATCTTTTTAATTTACTCCTAGATTTTTTTAAAACTCCAGTATGGTCGGCAAAAACACAAGATTCTCCATCAATGCAGAACAAAGGCCCCCTTCTCTCATGAAGAGGAGGTTCAACCCTCGCCTGTTCTGTAAAACAACTTCAGAGAGAGAGGTTAAAGATTCCTGCAAAGCCAAGATGGAGGTTCCTAATATCTTTAAGTTTTGGTCTATTGCTGCTTCTAATTGTGTCATTTGTTGTATCCCATGGACCAAGGCAGTGGTTCTTGTGCTCACACCTGCAGCAACTCCTATTCCTAATAGGATGGCTAAAGTGATGGATATATGTTCTCAGTGGAACCGGGTTTTATGCTTCCTTATTTGATCTTCAAATGAACCTTCATTATGATAAAGCACTCTGGGAAACCTCTGCACCTTTACAAAATTAATCACATCGTCTTGACAATTTCATGAAAACATAAACAATGTTTAAGTCTATAGAATTATACTGTTGTAGAGACGGACATGGCAAGGCACCTAAGATACTACCAAAAACAGGGAAACTTTCCATTTTATTTGCAACCGGATTCAGAGGGCATTACTTCTGTTATAATCAATTAATTCCCTGAAACCCACGTTTAGGTAGTTTCAGAATTTTGTACCCAACATATAAGGGAAGGGGTGCAGAAGTTCACAGCCTGCAGAAGTTCACAAAAAGCAGATTTTTTCTGTTTTTTTCCTCTGTTCTGGGCAAGTTAACTTTTCAAGGCCACCTGGGTGAAGGAGAGCTTTTTCTTCCCTTTATTTTTCCCCCCTTCCAGCTGTTACCATGGAGCCCAGTTGGTAACTTCTTTATCTTAGAAATGTAGCCATCTCTGTGAAGCCCCAGCTCAATGCCAAAGGCCTTGTACACATATTTTGTGAAAAACTAGTAAGGGGGTGTCTAACTTAGGAGTGCTGATATTTTTAGCCAGTGGCCAATACAACAGGGCAACAGGAAAAGAGGAAGTTTATCTACTTTGAAGTCTTTCATGGGGACTCTTTTGCTGAAAGTCCTAAAGTCAGCCATGCTGAAGACTTCTGTAGAATTTCAGTTAATGTTTTTCTGTGGGCCTGGAACAGAGGGGGGAGATGGGGAAGGCGTGGCTTTGAGCAGCTCCGTGGATCTGAGAATGAGGTAGCAGAGATGTGAAAGAATACTGGGAAAGGGGTTTGTGATTTTCCTAGCAACAAAAAGGTGAGCAGTAGAACAGGTAGAGCAGAGGGGAAGATGGGAGTTAGTATCCCTAAAAGCCTGTGAGGGACTTTAAATTCTTAGTAATCTGTTTTCAGTGATGACAAAGAAACTTTAAAGGCCATTTTCACTAAATCTTGGATAGGGGTCTGAGGGTTCTCCTCAGCTGGTTTGAGCTTTGGGTTAGCTGGTAAGAGGAACTGGTGGGACCCGGTGCGGGCACTGACTGGAGAAGAGAGGAGTGATTCGGTGGAGGGTTACCTTAGTACCTGCTACCTCAGCAAGGGGGCACTGGTCTTAGATCCGGCAGAGGTTTGGGTGTTTGATCTAGTAATTGGAGGGGAGAAATCATGTTGCTGAGGTGAGAGTGACAGCAGAGAGTCTGGAGCAGAAGGCTGAGTGTGAGGACCTATTGGAGAAGCATAGTTCAGGATGTGAGCGAAGGAGGGAAAAGGCCTCCACATAGGGAAATCTCCTTTCACCCTTTTGAGGACATTCAGAAGTTAAAAAGGTCATGCAGAATTTGAGGATCTAGAGACCCCTCTAGGGGCCAACAGTTTGGGTGATCTAATTGGTAATAGGGCCAATGCTGTGTACAGAATTTGATGAGGAGTTTGGGTTCCATCATGCACTGCCTGTATGATCACATCCCTAGACTTACAGAAGAAGTCGGCATTCCCCCCACACAACCGTGACTGTTTGTGGCTTTGGTAGTCCACCGGGCAAACATAGTAATCTAGGCTAGCCAACCTGCATCTGGCTCGCGTGGCCCTACATCCATAATGATTGTTTCCATTATCAATGGTGCAGAATGGATTTAATGGAAATTTAGTGGGATCCTCTTCATCAGGTATATCCCAATAGGAAAGACCTATAGCCAGCTGACAAATGTCTGGGTGGATAGATGTCCACCAAGTCCCTAAGTGGGCTGTATGCGAGATAGATCATACTTCTTTACCAGTAGGATTTGTGATCAGCCATCGCTGCTGAACGGGTTGAATAGGTTTAGGACTACTGGTGGTCAAGGGGAGAGTGTATAGCCTTAGACACAGGGTAAATACACAATTTGAAAGTTTTACCAATTTTTTCCTGTTTCATGCCAGAGTCTGGACAGGGTCAGGCTTGAGATGAGAGGTATGGATCCAGGAAGTGATTCTTTCTACCTTTACCGCTGTAGGTGTTATAAGTAGCACCTTGTATCGTCATTTCCAGTGGGGTTCCAGGGATGACACCTGATGTCGACTTACATAGATGAAGTCTCTTACTTGATATCGATGTAGAGTCCACTCGTCCCCAGGTTGATAGGCATTGGCCATCTGTTTTCACAGGTATCCCTGAGTTCTTTCAAGAGCTTTAATTCAGTCAAGCAATAGGGTGTGGAAGGAATTGTTAGGTCTTAGAGTTGGGGTTAGGTCCCTTACTGAAGGAGGGGCACCATGGACAATTTCATAGGGGGTGAGGTTACACGAAGAAACAGAGGGAGTATTTCTTCCATGAAATAGTGCATAAGGCAGGAGCATAGTACAATCTATTATGCAGGTTTCTAAGCTTAATTTCGTTATGGTCTCTTTAATGGTTCTATTCATTCTTTCTACCTGTCCTGAACTCGGTGGTGTATAAGCACAATATAACTTTTAATTAATCCCCAGGGTTTTTCCTAACCCCTGACTTACCTGGGCTACAAACGCCAGTCCATTATCAGACCTTATTACTTAAGGCAGGCCGTATCTTGTAAAAATCTCTTTCAGGATCTTCTTGACGACCATTTGCGCTGTTTCGTTTTTTTTTTTTTTTCTTTTTTCCTGGAAAAGGCTTCAATCCATCCTCAAAATATATCTACAAAGACTAGGCGATATTTGATTTCAAACCTTGCTGGCTTAATTTTAGTAAATTCCACTTCCCAGAATTGTCCTGGTCTGGTTCCTCGTAGGTGCTTTTTTGCAGGAAGCTTGGAATGGTAAGCATTATCCATGACAGACCTGACAGGCTTTTGTTACCCATTCAGTTATTTCCTTTTGCTTTGAGTCGGTTAGTAAAAAACTCTGTTCTTGATCCTTCAGGAATGAATGCAATTTCTTTGAACCAAGTTGAGTGAGTTGATGTACATTTTCTACTGACATATATAGAGCCGTGACTATTGGAGTTTTTACTGAAGGATTTAGAAATTCCACTTGTGGTCCTTCAGGGTTAAAAGTTATTTTGGCCCGGAGCTTGGTGAGCAGATCTCTGCCCATCAATGGGGCCGGGCATTCTGGGATTACTAAGAACGAGTGATGGATTTTTCCTTTCCCCTGGTCCATGGTCCTCTTAGTTGTCCAAGCCCGATATTTTCTGCCATTAGCCCCTTGAATTAGAGACCTTTTATTTGATAGAGAGACCAATGGGGCCTTAAGGGCAGAGTATATTGCCCCTGTATCCACTTCAAAGTTTGCTGGGGTCCCCTCCACTTCAAAATTTACCCTGAGCTCTCGGAGGGGATCTGAGCCCCAACGTTCTTAGTCATCCTCCAGAGTCAGAATGGCTGGCTAGAGTGGCTGTCTCTTTCAATGGCACTCTTTGAAGCAGTGTCCTTTTTCTTTACAGTAGGCACATTAAATTGAGGCCAGGGGTGGCCTCTAGTATGGGCCCCGATATCCATTCCTGTCTCCATGTTTCTTATTTCTGGCCTATTTGTTGTTGTGACCAGGACCTTAGTCAATGCCTTAGTCTGTCTTTTGTTTCTTTTATCCTCCCTTTGCTCCCTACTCTTCCTCAGTTTCTCTCTTATAGTATACCTTCTCGGCTACTCTGACTAAATCTCTCAAAGTCATATCATGTAATCCATCTAAGCATTGTAACTTTCTTTTAATATCCAGGGCAGCTTGCCCATAAAGGCCATCTTGACAGATGCCTTTTGATCCTCTGCCTGAGGATCGAAAGGAGTATATCTCCTATATGCCTCCATAATTCTCTCTAAAAACATAGAGGGAGATTCATCAGGCCCTTGAATAATCTCTCTTAACTTGGCAAAATTTGTTAGTCACCTAGCGGCCACTAAGATACCCACAATTAGAGACCAGCGATAAGTGGACAGATGCTCCCTACCTTCAAAGGTGTTGGGGTCCCAGTTTCGTCGATTCAAGGAAAAGCCGGGTTGAATATGTTGGGAAGTTTTGTCGGTCACCCATCTGGTCAGAGGATATTTTCTCCAGCATCCAGGAGTATTCTCTTTTGTTTCTCTATCATGAAGAGACAACCCTAGGTGTTGTTGACAGTCATCCCAAGTAGGCTGGTGTGAAAACATCAATGACTCAACCACACCTAGGAGCCGGGTGGGGTCCTCGGTAAAAGGGGGATATTTATTTTTCCAGTTATATTGGTCTGAAGAGGAGAAAGGTTAATACTGGTAGGCTTGCATTTTTCCCCCAAGGCCGTTTTCAATCATTGGCCCCTAGGGATGAGGGGGAGCATCATTCGAGTTCCAGGTTTTTCAATCATTCACTGCTGGTGAGTACCTTTAGCTGGGCTAGCTTCCTCCAGAGGAGGAGGGGCTGTGTGTGCTGCGGGGAAATTATCTGGAGGGCGCTGGGCTGGCTTATCTTCCTCCAATGGTGGAGAGGTTGAGTCAGCAGCAGGGGAATCACTTAGAGGGTGTTGGTCTTTGGGGGACGTGGGCAGGAAATAAGGAGGGGGACGAGAGTCCAGTAGAGTCAAATCTTGTGACTCAGGGAGAACAGAGGGTGGAGGAGGAGGAGGAGCAGAGGGTTTGAGAGATCATGGGGGAAGGAGTAGGAGCGGGGGTAGGGGCAAGGAAATTCTTCACCCATGGAGGAGATTTGCAGAGGTCCTGCCAAGTTAAGATATATGGCTGTTGATCCGGATGGATATGTGGCCCTGGCTGAAAGACAATATCCTCTGACTTTTTAAATTAGTGGGAAGTAGAAAGATCCTTCTAGGGGCCATCCGAATCCAAAGGTGGGCCATTCTGAGGCACAGAGAGTCTGCCAGGTCCAGAATTTTACTGAAAAAGAAAGATTCTGAGCCCTTAAGGGTACTTTGGTCTAGTGATCAAGGGTCAGGGACAGAGGCATTGAAGTGCTCTGTCCCATAATGAAAGATACACAAACAGTAAAAGCGATGACACACGACACAGACAAGACAAAAAAATAAAGACAGACAATGGAACTTCCAACACTGAGACCAGGACTAAGTATCTGGCCAAACCCGATGGGCTGGCGATACCGAATCTGAAACAAAATATCACTGAGTTGAGGAGACTATTGCTCCTCGATTTCCCGAGTACTCTGGTGCATCCCCCAGGGATGTGGCCTGTGGCTCTGTGACACGTATGTCAGCCACCATCGGAGAGAGGTCACACTCTTCATTGACAGCCATTTTGCGAAGCCCTAACCTGAAACCTGAAACCAGAAAGAGGCACCATACATACCCCAAGAGGAGCCTGTTGGGGTCTCTCGTTCGCCGCTGCCGGATCTCACTGGAACCTCCATATGTAAAGGTCAGACGAGCATCGGGTGAAGAGACCACCAAAAGACTGTCTCATGCAAAAGCAAAGGTTTTATTGTGGGTCCAGCATGCTGGGGCTCAGAGCTCACTTGAATAGAGCAGAGAGCCCTGAGAACAGCTTAAGCAGAGCTTATATACTTTGCTTGGAGAGGGCAGAGAGGGAACTTTATTGTTTGGTCTGGGCGAGTGAGCAGTTTGCGTGCAACCGGGTGAATGAGTACATTCTGCAGGTTGGCAGTTGGGGACAGCACATTCTGGGAACAAGATTAGCAAACAGTTCTCAAGATTTCAAAAGTGTTTTGTTAAGCATACAGAAAAACGGGAAGTGACATTTACCTATTTTACTAAATTTTCATTACCGAATATACTTTGCCAGATTTCCTAATGTCTCTATTGAAATCTGCTTTCCTACATATTTTCCCCATTTCATCATTGTGACTGACTCTTCACATGTGCTGACATTTACATTCACTCTATACCCAAAACCCCATAGCTAAAGAACTTTTGGTGCAAATCCTATACTCACTCTCCGTTCTAAACTTACCGACTATCGTCCTAAACCTACCGACTATTCTTTTTTTTAAATTTTTTTTTCTTAAAGAAAGAGTTAGAGAGAGAGGGAGAGAGAGAGAGAATTTTTTAACATTTTTTTTTTTAGTACTTGGCAGACACAACATCTTTGTTTGTACGTGGTGCTGAGGATCGAACTCGGGCCGCACGCATGCCAGGCGAGCGCGCTACCACTTGAGCCACATCCCCAGCCCCCCGACTATCCCTTTATGACTGGAAGTTCTCTTTGACAATAAATAATCCAAAGTACAAGGTCCTATGCATTTGTATATTGATTTATCTGAGACATGTGTGCAGAAAATAAATCAATGCTAAATATTGCAATCAAGGGCCCAACACCCTTCTGGGCTTCAAATATTACCTTTATTTCTGTTTTCGTGCTTATATTTCACCTATATATTCTTGAAAATATCGAAGGTTCGCCATACCATTATTCATCCAGCAGAATGATTCCTAACCCCAATCGAAACTGTTATTAACCCTAACCATACACTCTTCCCTCAATCTAACTTTATAGAAGAGCAGGGACAGAGTTGGTCTTACAATACAGGAATTTACGGTTTCTTCCAACTGCTGAGAAACTCAAAGGTCCACGCAAAAATGATCCCTGGAGAAGTTGTAGGCACATATGTACGAACTGAGAGAGCAAAGGTCATCTTCCATTGAAAACAACCTGGTCAGGATGAAGGGATGTGTCTGAATCAGCCTCTCTCTTCTTAATATGGAGAAGAAGGACCAAACTAGGCCAGTGTGGAGAGCACTTCCCGGGTGCCTATGGTTGATATACCATTCGAACTTGTGAAAGTGTCACAGGATGTAGGGGCAGCCTCCATTTTATGGGACACTTTGAAGCAACTGTTAGGACAAAGTGGTTGCAAAGGCAGTGACCTCATTCAGATCTTAAAGGAAGTGACCTCACCTAACATCCTTTGTGATGGAACTCTCTGAACTTGGGATCCAGGAAGCCAGGCACCCAAATTCAGTCTCAGTCCCAGTCCCAGTCGCAGTGGTTTCAATTGTTCAGATTTACCAAGGACAGAGTCAGTCTTTGTTGGTACCTACGGAGGTGAGGATGCCCAAATGCCAGGAAAGCTCTGAAGAGTGGCCTTTCCTGAGAAAGCAGTTAGTGGATCACCGCTGGCTCCTGAGAACTTCACAGTGTTGACCAAGGAGACCAGATCTGAGACAGGACAGGCCATTTCGGGGTAACATAGTATGGCCCACCAATCAGAGGACACTATGGATAGTCACAGACTGACTTGGGGGAAGAAGGTGTCTTTGTGGATGTGGGTGTTGGTTTGTGGTTTTGTCTCATGTTCTGAGAATAGGTAATAAAGGCGGTTTTTTGGTTTGAAGTGAATTGTTTCTAATAAGTCTTTTGAAAAGGCGAGTGTTTCTAAGTCTGTGTATCCCACTGTGTCCGTGGTTCTAGACATTAGAAAAGAGAATGCATCAATGGATGTCTCCTGTCTAGTAGAAATTTTCCCAACATTCATCCTGCCAATTTATGAATGGACTGCGGCTTGCCTTATGAATGGGCAACACCTACTATCTTCCTAAGATTATATTTTGTTCCTGAATCCACTCCACTCTCCAGAATAGGCTCATGGTTATGTGTCCAATATATATACCACCTCCAAGCTCTGTGACATGGCCATGTACTGGATAGCTAAAGGGAATGGCGAGCATCTCAGAAAAACTCAGATATCAGTGTGACCAGGAAAGTCTCAGTGGAGAAATCCTGCTTTGGGCCATTTGCTTACCTATTGTTCTGTTGCCCTGAATTTCAGGAAGCTTTTTGCCTCAGACCACCCCTTTGTGAAGCCTGAAGAAATGAGTTGTCAAATGCAAATGAATGGGCATCACCTGTGGCTCTTTGCTTGATTGCTTTGGAAAGGGATGTGTCTGAATCAGCCTCATGACCCTATGTGAGGCTGTGGCTTAGATTCTTAGCACCTGATGGATCTAAAGAAAGATACCATGTGTGCATCCAAAACCAAAATGGCCAAATGAGCAGTCATTGTGGATTAAGTCTTTTGCTTTCCTCTGTTAGGTTCCTGAAATCCATCAAGTGAGAATAGGGATAATTTGGGTCAAATGAGTTCTTCAAACCCTGCAGAGACTAGCCCAGAGGTGCTTGGCTTTTCTCATGACTCCAAATCACATAAAGAATCTATACCTGAAAGTAAGTAGGCCCCAAATTGGAGATGCAGAGCAGTATTAAGTACAGGCCTATTTAATCACTCTTGGTTCTCAGGAAGGGTGTCCAGGCCACCCTGACTTTAGGCAAATGAGGGGCAAGGGAACTTATTTGGATACTTTCTTTGTCTGCACCACTCATGGAAATTTCCAGCCAGAGGTTATGATAAGTGTCTATATGGAGGATGTTGAGGGCCATGTGGGAGTGTTTTGGTTTTAATTCTGGTCATTTGTGTGGCGGTTGAAAGAGATGACTTAGTTCACCTGGGCTTGAACTCTGGTGTTATTCCCCTTAGAGACTGAATTCTGGAACTGTCCTCAGAGAAGTATTGCCATGAATTGTGTTGGGATTTTAGGAGGCAACACATGAGAATCACCCTGAAATCTGAGATCTAGCCCAAGGTGGCTTCCACAGAGCACTGGGAATCTCAGCCAGGATTTCATGTGATTTTATTCTGAAAGTCTTGGCAGCCATAATTGAGAGTCAAAACACACATGGACCTCACATTTTAGACCTCAATGGGCCTGGATTCATGTGAAATATTGGCCACTCTTTGGGAAGCCTTGCCTGTGAGAGTTCTCCAGAGATTTCTTTGAAATGAGCTTCCTCACCATTTAATGTTTCCTAAATAAATTGAAACCCACAGTGCCTCCAACTTCATCTTTGAAAAATAGCTATGTACATACCATGGATTTTTTGAAATTTCCATGACCAGGTGGCAATGGAGAAACTTTGGATGACTTGTTGCTGATCATGAGTGTACCAGACTGTGCTTGGATTTACTTGGTTTCATGAAAACAGTGTAGAAAAGAGATCCCTGTAAGTTGGAGACTGCTGAGTAGTGGGCCTAGAGCAGTGGTGTGCAGGTATGTGATAAAACATCTGTGGTGGTACCATGTGGATCTGCCCTTGGATTCCAAATGGCTTGAGACTGACATTGTGATGTCAGCAGACCCTTATATATAAAAGCATCTTGTTATATGGAGAGGTTTCAGGGCAATGTTCAGAATCAGATTGCTATGGACAAGCGGGCAAGCTATGTGGGGTAGAAGCCTGGTTGGTGCATTTTCCTGCAGACCTTGACCCACCACACGTGACAGAACTCCCTCCATAATTGGTACCTGTTGAACTCCTTGTATTTCCTGAAGCAAATACCAAATTCACCATGCAGAAGCAAGAAACACCTCGAAAAGTGGAAGATGATCAAATGGCTTCACAGTCCACATGGGGAGACACTTAGACCCCAGTGGCCACAGTTTACCTACAAAGAGAGAATTCAGCTCTGCTTCCTCATGTTCATTGGAAAATAAAAAAAAAAAACATATCCTCCAGGTCACAGAGATCAGACCCAGCTTTGTTGGTCTCACTAGAAAGGATGCTAAAATTCCTGAGAACAACATATATTTCAAGTGCCCAACCTCAGAGGCAGTTTCTCAAGAGTCTTTAGGCCCAATGAGCTCCATGTTTGTGAAGTGTTTACCCTGTCCCTTACTTTTGGAAACTCCTCTACCACATCCAATATTGTGAACTCCTGAATATTTTCCATTTCAGATATGTATTCACAGATTTCCTAACTCTTCTTCTCTAATCGTGTCTTATTTGGGGCAAAGGTAATGTAAAGGCAATGTTCTGGATGAGAGTGGGAATATTTTTGTGTAGCACATATTTGCATACACATTGGATTCATTTTCCTATTTTCCATTCGAATTACTGAATTCCTGACACTAACCCATACCCTAATAGACTCTGACTACTAATCCTAAAATGATGGACAAAAATAACCAAACAGAATGGAAATGAAAGCAGTTCAGAGAAGGCATGGTGTATAGTTGGACTTTCCTTTTGCATGATAAAGTGTAGGTGTTATAAATCTAGTCAATTTTTAATTGAAATAGATCTCCATGTGTTTTTAAAGTTAACAAATATGTGAATTTCTGTCTCCCTTTCTCTGTAGCCTGTTCAGCACATGTATTTTTATATGCAAATATAGAAACATAACTGGTATCACACGTACATCCTTGTGAGTTTGGCTGTCTTGGGAGATACAAATCATGGGAAGAGATCACTCCTCCTAAACGCTGTTGGAACTTAAAATTCAACCTATGGGTGAACTTCCTAGTTGAACAATATTATACATAAATCCATGTTCAGTAAAATGATTATTTTTGGATCTGTGGATGATATATGTTTCATAGTGAATTTCGATTGGCATGCATATTGATACATTTTAGTGTCTGTGTGTGTGTGTGGGTGTGTGTGTGTATATATATATATATATATATATATATACATAAATGCACACACACACATATCTATATATATATATACACTCTCAAGATTTTTCAAAATATGAAATATATCTTTCTTATTATACACTCCCTAAATTCATTCGTGTTCATATATGTAAATTTATAGTCAACATTTCACAAGATTATTCTGATAAAAATTCATCCACTTGAAATACGTATTTGTTTCCTACTACTGAAAACTAACTTCAGTGAATAGTGCATACAAATCATAATATTTCTACAGTAACTGACCCAGTTTAGCATCAATGCAAGTAGATTCCTATGGGATATGATGTGTATTTTGACGTTCATTTTCATTCAACACTGGTGCATTACTATTTTTTCAGTTTTTGCACATCATAGGATATATATTTCATCCACAAGTTAGGAAATTTATAGGCTTTTTTTATACTTACCATCAAATCCTGCTTCAGAACATATGAATTCCTCTATATTTCTTGACTCATCTTTTCAAGAGATTTCTTTCCAAACACATTATTTTCCATTTCCATAATAACTTTTGAAGCTAAACTCACACACCCTTCATGATAAAACATAACCCTAATATTACCATTAGATGTATAACTCGTTGGAATGAATGATTGTATATCAATATAAGATTTCTTACGTATTTTCAGATATCAATTCAATCCATGATTTAAAGTGGAAACAGTATATTATTTATTCACAGTATTGTCAATTCATGCATTTCTTCTACATTCATAGACACAGGGTACAACTCTGTGTACCCCCAATACTAAGTTATATCTCTTCAAAATATTGCTCCAAGAAACGTTAGAAGAAATACTCATGTCACCTGATCTACATATACATTTTATCACAGTAATATTCTGATCACAAAATGCAAATGTCACACTTCTGATTGTAGCAAATCCTAGATGGAAAGTGATCCTGGATTACTAAAAACATCCATGTCCAGGTTGCCTAATGCTCTCCAATGTCAATCATATTGGTGACTACATATTTGTTTCTTCCTAAGATTATATATTGAAACTCAACCTTATTGATAATGTCTAATCCTATCATTCACTTTATACTTTGCCTGGTTTCATAATGTGTGTATTGATATCTGATTTCCTACATAATTTTCCCAGTTCATCATTGTGACTGACTCTCCACATGTGCTGAAATTTACATTCACTCTCTAACCGAAAACCTAGGGCTATTGAACTTTTGGTCCAAATCCTATACTCAGTCTTCTTCCGAAACAGACCGACTATCTTCCTAATCCTAACAACTATCCCTTTTTGACTGGATGAACTCTTCTACATTCAATCATCCAGGGTACAAGGTGATATGCCATTGTATATTGATTTATCTGAGACATCTGTGCGAACGAAATTCAATGCTAAGTATTCCAATCAAGGACCCAATGCCCTTCTGGGCTTAAAATCTTACCTAGATTTCTGTTTTCATACTTATATTTCACATCTATATTCTGATAAATATCCCAGGTTCCCAATACCATTATTCATCCAGCAGAATGATTCCTAACTCAAATTGAACATGTTATTAACCCTAATCATACATTGTTCCCTCAATCTAACTTTATAGAAGAACAGGGACAGAGTTGGTCTTAATATAGAGGAATATAGGGGATCTTCCACCCGCTGAGAACCTCAAAGGTCCATGCAGAAATTATCCCTGGGGAAGATGAAGGCAGCTATAAAGGACCTGAGAGGGCAAAAGTCATCTTGTAAGGCAAACAACCTGGTTAGGATGAAGGGATGTGTGTGAATCAGCCTCTCTCTTCTTAATGTAGAGAAGATGGACCAAACCAGTTCTGTGTGAGAGCTGTTCCTGGGTGCCTATGGTTGATATACCATTCTAAGTTATGAAAGTGTCACAGAAAGTAGGGGCAGCCTCCATCTCATGGGACCCTTTGAAGGAACTGTTAGGACAAAGTGGTTGCCAAACCAGTGACCTCATTCAGTTCCGAACGGAAGTGACCTATCTCACTTCCTTGGTCTTGGAACACTCTGAACTTGGAATCCCGGAAGCCAGGCACACAGAACCAGTCCCAGACCCAGTCCCAGTGGGCTCAGTTGTTTGGTTTTACCAAGGACAGAATCAGTCTTTCTTGGTACCTACTGATTTGAGAATGGCCAAATGCCAGGAGAGCTTTGGAGAGTGGCCTTCCCTGAGAAAGAAGGTAGTGGCTCAAAGCTGGCTCCTGACAACTTCAAAGAGTTGGCCAAAAATTCCAGCTCTGAGACACTACAGGGCATTTTGGGGGAACATTGTATGGTACAACAGTCAGAGGAAATTCCGGAGAGTCAAAGACCTACTTGGGGGAAGAAAGTCCTATGTTGTTGTGGGTGTGAGTTTGTTGTTTTGTCTCATGTTCTGAGAATTGGTAGGAAAGGCAGTTTGTTTGATTTGAAGTGGACTGTTTCTAGTAAGTCGTTTGACAAGGCAAGTGTTTCTATGTCTATGTATCCCACTGTGTTTGTAGTTGTAGACATTAGAAAACATAATGCATCAATGAATGTGTCCTGTCTAGTATAATGCTTCCCAAAATTCATACTGCCCGATTCATGATTGGACTGCAGCTTTCCTTATGGATGGGTAGCAATGACTAACTTCCTAATTTACTGTTTTATTCCTGAATTCTGGCCACTCTCCGGAATAGGCTCATGGTTTCTGTCCAAGATATGTACCACCTCCAAGCTCTGTGACATGGCCATGTACTGGAGAGCTGAAGGAAATGGGAGCATCTCAGGAAACTCAGATATCAGTGTGAACAGTAAAGTCTATGTGGAGAAACCCTGCTTTGGGAATTTTGCTTACCTATGGTTCTGGTGCTGTGAATATCTAGAAGGTCTTTGCCTTAGGCCACCCCTTTGTGAATCCTGAAGAAAAGAGTTTTCAAATGGAAATGAATAGGCATCACCTGTGGCTCTTTTTTTTATTGCTTTGTAAAGAGATGTGTCTTAATCAGCATATTTTCCCAGTGTGATTATTTGGAGAAGTAGATCAGTATTAATGGCAGGCCTATTTGATCATTCCTGGTTAACAGGAAGGGTTTCCAGGCCACCCTGACTTTAGGCAAATTAGAGGCAAGGGAGATTATTTTGGGCACTGTCTTGGTATGCACCCCTCATGGAAACCTCAACCCAGGGGTTATGATGAGTGTCTATATAAAAGAAGATGAGGGCCATGTGGGAGTGTTTTGGTATTAATTGTGGTCAGTTGTGTGGCAGTAGGAAGAGATTCCTGGGTCAACCTGGGCTTGAACTATGGTGTGATTCCCCTTAGAGACTGAGTTTTGGAACTGAACTCAGAGAAGTATTACCATGAATTCTGTTGGGATATTAGAAGGCCACGCATGAGAATTGCCCTTGGAGACTGAGATTTAGGCCCAGGATGGCTTTCCACAGAGCACTGGGAATCTCAGCTAGGATATCACATGATTTCATTCTGAAAAACTTGGCAGCCATACTTGAGAGTCAAATCACACATGGAACTCACATTGTAGACCTCAATGGGCCAGGCTTCATTTGACCTTTTGGCCACTCTTTGGGAAGACTTGCCTGTGAGAGTTCTCCTGAGCTTTCATTGAAATGAGCTTCCTCACCATTTAATGGTTCCTGAATGAATTGAAACCCACAGTGACACCAACTTCATCCTTGAAAAATGGCTAGATAAATACCATGGAATATTTGAAATTCCCAAGAGCAGGTGGCACTGGAGAATCTTTGGATGTTCTGTTGCTGATCATGAGTGTACCACACAATGCCTTGATTTACTGGGTTTCATGAAAATGGTGTAGAACAAAGGTGCCAGTACGTTGGAACCTGCTTAGTAGTGGGCCTAGAGCAGTGGTTTGCAGGTGTATGATAAAACATCTGTGATGGGGCCACATGGATCTGCCATTGGCTTCCAAATGCTTTGTGACTGACATGGTGCAGCCAGCAGACCCTTATATGTTAAGGCATCTTGTTACATTGAGAGGTTTTAGGGCAATGTTCAGAATTGGGTTGCTGCAGACAAGGAGGCAAGCTTTGTTGAATAGAAGCCTAGTTGGGGCGTTCTCCTGCACACCCTGACCCACCACACGTGAGAGTACTCCCTCCAGCACTGTGTCCCCGTTGAACTCATGGTATTTACTGATGCCAATACCAAACTCCCAGTGCAGCAGTAAGAATCACCAGGAAAAGTGGAGGATGACCAAATGGCTTCTCAGTCCAAACGAGGAGACACTTAGCTCCCAGTGGCCACAGTTTACCTACAATGAGGGAATTCAGAGCTGCTGCCTCATGTTCACTAGAAAATAAGAAACCATGTCCTTCAGGTCACATATATGCAGATCCAGCTTTGATTGTCTCACTACAAAGGAAGCTGAAGCTCCTGACAACAACATATATTACAAGGTCCCAACTTCAAAGGCAGTTTCTCAAAGAGTCATTAGGCCAGCAGAACTCCATATTTGTGGAGTATTTACCCTATCCCATACTTTTGGAAATTTCTCTACCGCCTCCAAGGCTGTGAACTCCTGAGCATTTTCATTTCCACATACGTATTCACTGATTTTCTAACTCTTCTCCACTAATTGTGTCTTAATTGGGGCGAAGGTTATGTCAAGGCATTGTTCTGGATGAGAGTGGGATGATTTTTGTGTAGCACATATTTGCATACACATTAGATTCATTTTCATATTTTCCATTTGAAATACTGAATCCCTGACATTAACCCATAACCTACTAGACTCTGACTACTAATCCTAATATGATGGAGAACAAGAAACCTAACAGAATAGAAATACAGGCCGTTCATAGGAGGCATGGTGTATACTTGGACTTCCCTTCTGCTTTATCAAGGGTATGTGTTATAAATCTAGTAAACTTTTCATTGTAATAGTTCTCCATGAGTTTTTAAAGTTAACACATATGTAAATTTCTGTCTCCCATTCTCTGTAGACTATTCATCACATGTATTTTTTATGCATATTTAGAATCCTACCTGGTATCACAAGTACATTTTTGTAAGCTCGCTGATTTTGAAAGATACATATTGTGATAAGATATCACTCCCCCTAAATAATGATGGAACTGAAAATTAAACCTATTGGTGAATTTCCTAGATGAACAACATTATATATAAATCGATGTTCAGTAAAATGAATATTTTTGGATATGTGGATGATATGTATTACACGGTGAATTTCGATTAGCATTTATATTGCTACATTATAATGTCTGTGTGTGTCTATCTATCTATCTATCTATATATATATATATATATATATATATATATATATATATATATACTGTCCAGATTTTTCAAAATATGAAATATATATGTCTTATTATACACTCCCTAAATTCACTCATGTTTCTATATGTGGTTTATAATCAACTTTTCACAAGATAATTCTCAGAAATATTCATCCGCCTGAAATACATATTTATTTCCTAGTACTGAAAACTAACTTCAGTGAATGGAGCTTACAAATCCTAATATTTCTACAGTAACTGAATCAGTTTAATATCAATGCAAGTAGAATCCTACGGGACATGATGTGTATTTTGAAGTTTATTTTTATTCAATATTGTTACATTATTATTTTTTCAGTTTATGGACATCATAGGATATATCATTTCATCCACAAGTTCAAAAATTTATAGGCATTTGTTTCACTTTCCATCACTTCCTGCTTCAGAACACATGTATTCCTCTAAGTTTCTTGACTGGTCTTTTCATGAGATTTTATACCAAACACATTAATTTTGATTTTCATAATCACTTTTGAAGCAAAACTCACATACCATTCATATTAATTATCACTCTGATATTACCATTAGATGTATTACTGGTTTGAATGAATGATTGTATGTCAATATAAGATTTCTTATATCTTTTCAGATATCAATTCTATCCATTATTTAAAGTGGAACCAGTTATATTATTTATTCACACTATGGTCTATTCATGCATTATCTCTATATTCATAGACACAGTGTACACCTCTTTGTACCCCCAATACTAATTTATACGTCTTCAAAATATTGCTCCCTGAAATGGTGGATGTGGACTCATGTCACCTGATCTTTATATACATTTAATCACAGAAATATTCTGGACACAAAATGCAAAGGTCACACTTATGATTGTATAAAAGCCCAAATGGAAAGAAAACATGGATTACTAAAAACATCCATGTCCAGGTTCCCTAATGCTCTCAAATGTCAATCCTATTGGTGACTACATATGTGTTTCTTCTTAAAATTATATATTCAAACTCAACCCAATTGAAAATGTCTAATCCTATCCCTCACTTTATACTTTGCCTGATTTCATTATGTCTCTATTGCTATCTGCTTTCCTACATATATTCCCCAGTTCATCATTGTGACTGACTCTTCACATGTGCTGACATTTACATTCACACCCTAATAAATAACCTATTGCTAAAGAACTTTTGTTCCAAATCCTATACTCACTCTTCTTCCTAAACATACTAACTATCTTCTTAATCCTACCGAGTATCCCTTTTTGACTGGATGTTCTCTTCTACATTCAATCATTCAAGGTACAAGGTTTTATGCTATTGTATATTGATTTATCAGAGACATCGGTGCAGAATGTAATTCAACGCTAAGTATCACAATTAAGGGCCCAATGCCCTTCTGGGCTTCAAATCTTACTTAGATTTCTTTTTTCATACATATATTTCATCTCTATATTCTTAAAATAATCACAAGTTTCCAATACCATTATTCATGCAGCAGAATAATTCCAAACCCAAATGGAACATGTTATTAACACTAACCATACACTGTTTGTGTTAATAACATGTTTACAGAAGAGCAGGGACAGTGTTGATCTTACAATACAGGAATGTAGTGGATCTTCCATCTGCTGAGAACCTCAAAGCTCCATGCAGAAATGATCACTGGAGAAGATGTAGGCAGGTATGAAGGACCTGAGAGAGCAAAAGTTATCTTCCATTGCAAACAACCTGGTCAGGATGAAGGGATGTTTCTGAATCAGCCTCTCTCATCTTAATGTAGAGAAGATGGACAAACCAAGACTGTGTGGAGAGCTGTTCCTGGTTCCCTATGGTTGATATACCATTCTAACTTGTGAAAGTGTCACAGGAAGTAGGGGCAGCCTCCATCTCATGGGACCGTTGGAAGAAACTCTTAGGACAAAGTCGTTGCCGAGGCAGTGATCTCATTCAGTTCCTGAAGGAAATGACCTCAAAGCACTTCCTTATTGATGGAACTCTCTGAACATGGGATCCAGGACGCCAGGCACCCAGATCCAGTCCCAGTCCCAGTCCCAGTGGTCTCACTTGTTTGGATTTACCAACAACAGAATCAGTCTTTCTTGGTACCTACTAAAGTGAGGAAGCCAAATGCCTGGAAAGCTTGGAAGAGGGTTTTTTCCTGGAAAAGCAGGTAGTGGCTCACTCCTGGCTCCTGACAACTTCACAGAGTTGGCCAAGGAGACCAGATCTGAGACAGGACAGGACATTTCGGGGGAACATAGTATGGCCCACCAGTCAGAGGATACTCCGGATAGTCTCATACCTATTTGGGGGAAGAAGGTGTCATTGTCGGTGTGGGTGTGGGTTTGTGGTTTTGTCTCATGTTCTGAGAATAGGAAGAAATGTCAGTTTGTTTGGTTTGGAGTGAACTGTTTTTAGTAAGTTGTTTAACAAGGCAAGTGTTTCTGGGTCTGTGTATCACACTGTGTCCGTGGTTGTAGACATTAGAAAAGAGAATGCATCAATGGATATGTCCTGTCTAGTAGAAAGCTTCCCAGCATTCAACCTGCCCATTTTATGAATGGACTGTGGATTGCCTTATTAATGGGCAATACCTGCTACCTTCTTAAGTTGCTGTTTTCCTCCAGAATTCTGGACACTCTCCAGAATAGGCTCATGGTTTTGTGTCTAAGTTATGTACCACACCCAAGCTCTGTGACAAGGCAATGTTCTGGATAGCTGAAGGAAATGACGAGCATCTGAGAAAACTCAGATATCAGTTGACCAGGAAAGTCTCAGTGGAGAAACCCTGCTTTGGGCCATTTGCTTACCTATTGTTCTGTTGCCCTGAGAGTCAGGAAGTCTTTGTCTCACACCACCCCTTTGTGAATCCTGAAGAAAATAGTTTTCAAATGGAAATAAATAGGCTTCACCTTTGGCTCTTTACTTAATTGATTTGGAAAGAGTTGTGTCTGAATCAGCCTCTTGGCCCAGTGTGATTCTTTGACTTAGATTCTCAGCACCTGAAGGATCTAAAGAAAGATCCCATGTGTGCATCCAAATCAAAAATGGCAAAAAGAGCTGTAATTGTGGATGAAGTCTTCTGCCTTCCTCTGTAAGGTTCCTGAATTCCATCAAGTGAGAATAGGGATCATTTGGGTCAGATGAGTTCGTCAAAGCCCTTCTGAGGCTATCCCGTAGGTGCTTAGGTTTTCTCATCACTCCAATTCACATAAAGTATCTTTAAGTGACACTCAATAGGCCTCAAATGGGAAAAGTGGAGCAGTATGACAGGCAGGCCTTTTTGATCACTCCTGGTACAAAGGAAGGGTGTCCAGGCCACCCTGAATTTAGGCAAATGAGGAGCAACGGAGCTTATTTTGGACACTGTCTTGGGCTGCGTCCCTCATGGACACCTCCAGCCAGAGGTTATGATGAGTGTCAATATGGAAGAAGATGAGGACCATGTGGGAGAATTTCGGTTTTATTGTGGTCATTTGTGTGGCAGTTGGAAGAGATGACTGGGTCCACCTGGGCTTGAACTCTGGTGTGATTCCCCTTAGAGACTGAGTTCTGGAACTCACCTCAGAGAAGTATTGCTATGAATTGTGTTGGGATTTGAGGAAGCCACGCATGAGAGTCATCCTTGGAAACTGAGATGAAGGCCCAGGGTAGCTTTCCACAGGGCACTCTGATCTCAACCAGGATATCACATGATTTTATTCTGAAAGACTTGGAAGCCATTGTTGAGAGTCAAAACAGACAATGACATCACATTTTAGACCTCAATGGCCCTGGCTTCATGTGACCTTTTGGCCACTCTTTGGGAAGCCTTGCCTGTGAGAATTCTCCAGAACATACATTGAAATGAGTTTCCTCAACATTTAATGGTTCCTGAATGAATTGAAACCCACAGTGCATCCAACTTCATCCGTGAAAAATGGCTAGATAAATACCATGAAAATTTTCAATTTCCCATGACCAGGTGGCACTGGAGAACCATTGGATATTCTGTTGCTGATCATGAGTGTACAGACAGTGCCTTGATTGATTGGGTTTCATGAAAATAATTTGGAGCCTGCTGAGTAGTTGTCCTAGAGTAGTGGTTGGCAGGTGTGTGAAAAAACATCTGTGGTGGGGCCATGTGGATCTGCCATTGGCTTTTAAATGGCTTGTGACTGACATGGTGCAATCAGCAGACCCTCCTATGCAAAGGCATCTTGTTATATGGTGACGTTTCAGGGCAATGTTTACAATCAGGTTGCTATGTTTAAGGGGGCAAGTTATGTGGGATAGAAGCCTGGTTGGTGCATTCTTCTGCATACCCTAACGCACCACGCCTGAGAGAACTCGCTCCAGCACTGTGTCCCAGTTGAACTCCTTGGATTCCATGAAGCAATTACTAAACTCCCAATGCAACAGCAATAAACACATATAGAATCCTACCTGGTACCACACCTACATTCTTGTGAGGTGAACGACTTGGCAGATACAAATTGTGAGAGAAGATCACTCCTCCTAAACGCTGTTGGAACTGAAAATATAACCAATGGGTGAGCTTCCTAGTTTTACAACATTATATATAAATCCATGTTCAGTAAAATGAATATTTTTAGATCTGTGAATGATATATATTTCATGATGAATTTCGAATAGCATATATATTGCTAGTTTTTAATGTGTGTGTGTGTATGTATATATATGTGTGTGTGTATATATATATATATATATATATATATATATATATACACACATTCTCCAGATTTTTCAAAATATGAAATATTTCTATCTTAATATACACTCCCTTAATTCATTCATATTCATGTATGTGGATTTATGATCATCTTTTCTAAATATTATTCTCAGAAATATTCATCCACCTGAAATACTTTTTTGTTTTTAGTACTGAAAACTAACTTCAGTGAATGTTGCATACAAATCCTAATATATCTAGAGTAACTGACCCAGTTTAACCTCAATGCAAGAAGATTCATATGGAACATGATGTGTATTTTGATGTTCATTTTAATTCAACACTGGTACATTACTATTTCTTCAGTTTATGCACATCATAGGATATATATTTCATCAAAAAGATCACAAAATTATAGGCATTTTTTCACTTTCAATCACTTCCTACTTTAGAACACATGTATTCTTTCATATATCTTTAGTGGTCTTCTCAAGATTCTTTTTTACAAACACATTATTTTCGATTTTTATAATCACATTGAAGCAAAACTCACACACCCTTCATGATAAACCATAACCCTAATATTAACATTGATGTATAACTTGTTGGAATGAATGATTGTATATCAATATACGATTTTTTATATTTTCAGATATCAATTCAATCCACCATTTAAAGTGGAACCAGTTATATTACTTATTCACAGTTGGTCTATTCATGCATTATCTCTATATTCATAGACACCGGGTACACCTGTTTGTACCCCAAATACTAATTCATAAGTCTTCAAAATATTGCTCCCAAAAATGGTGTAAGAAATACTTATGTCACCCGATCTATATATACATGTTATCACAGTAATATTCTGGACACAAAATTCAAAGGTCAAACTTATATTTGTACCAAAGCCTAAATGGAAAGTGAACATGGATTACTAAAAACATCAATGTCCAATTTGCCTATTGCTCTCAAATATCAATCCTATTGATGACTACATATTCGTTTCTTCCTAAGATTATATATTCAAACTCAACCCTGTTGAAAATGTCTAATCCTATCACTGACTTTATACTTTTCCTGATTTTGTAATGTCTGTATTGATATCTGCATTCCAACATATTTTCTCCAATTCATCATTGTGACTGACTCTTCACTTGTGTTGATATTTACATTCACTCTGTAACCGAAACCCTATTGCTAAAGAACTTTTGTTCCAAATTTAATACTCACTCTTCTTCCTAAACCTAACGACTATCTTCCTAATTTTACCGACTATCACTTTTGAATGGATGTTCTCATCTACATTCAATCATCCAAGTAAATGTATGGCGAGTGTCAGAGGATGAGACCACCAAGAGACTATCTCATGCAACAGAAAGGGTTTATTTGGGGTCCAGAATGCTGGGGCTTAGAGCTCACTTGAATAGAGCAGAGAGCCCTGAGAACATCTTAAGCAGAACTTATATAATTTTCTTGGAGAGGGCAGGGAGGGAAGTTTATTGATGGGTCAGGGGGAGTTAGCGGTTTGTGTGTAAACGCGTGAGGGAGTACATTCTGCAGTTTGGCAGTTGGGGACTGCACATTCTGGGAACAAGATTAGGAAACATTTCTCAACATTTCAACAGTGTTTTGTTAAGCATACAGAAAAACAGGAAGTGACAAGTACATATTTTATTAACATTTCATTCCCCACTTCTTCTGGCTACTTTTAATCATAAAAGTGATTGTTGGGGGGTGTCACATTTTATGTATGCTAGTGGGGTATTAACATAAGTTTAACTTGTCCAATTTGAGCTTGGAGAAAAGAAATTACATGGTTGAGAAACAGGGTTTTATAGTAAGCAATAAAATGAGGATTATTATTGGACCGGCCAGGGTTGATTAAAACGTAGTTAACCAGGGGGACTGTGTAAACCAAGACTCAAACCACCAATTTTGGGTCTCTATCTCTCTTTGATGCTCTTCAAGGCATCTTTTTAATTTACTCATAGGGTTTGTTACAACTCCAGTATGGTCGACATAAAAAAAAAAAAAAAAAACATTCTTTCCTCAATGCAGCACAAAGGCTCCCTTCTCTCATGAAATGGAGGTCCAAACCTCGACTTTTCTGTAAAACAACTTCAAAGAGAGAGGTAAAAGATTCCTGCAAAGTTGTGATGGAATTTTCTAATATCTTTAAGTTTTGATCTATTGCTTCTTCTAATTGGGTCATTTGTTGTGTCCCATGGACCAGGGCAGTGGTTCCTGTGCGAACCCAGGCAGCAACTCTTATTCATAATAGAATGGCTAAGGTGAGAGATATATGTTCCCAACTGAACCGGGTTGTATGCCCCTCTATTTGATCTTCCAATGAACCTGCGTCATAATAGAGCACTCTGGGAAACATCTGCACCATTACACAATTAATCACTTCTGTTGACCATTTCATAAAAACATAAACAACGTTTAAGTATATAGAATTATATTGTTGTAGGGACGGACAAGGCAAGGCACCTAAGATAGCACCAAAGACAAGGAAACAGTCATATTTGGTTGCAACCAGATTCAGAGGGCATTGCTCCTGTTGTAATCAATTAATCCCCTGAAACCCAGGTTTAGGTAGTTTCAGAATTTTGTACCCAACATGTAAGGGAAGGGGCTCTGAAGTTCACAGTCTGCAGAAGTTCACAAAGAGCAGTTTTTGTTTCTGATTTTTCCTCAGTTCTGGGCAAGTTAAATTTTCAAGGACACCTGGGTGGGGGAGAGCTTTTTTTTCCCTTTTTTCCCCCTGCCAGCTGTTTCCATGGAGCCCAGTTTGTAACTTATTCATCTTAGCAATGTAGCCATCTCTATGAAGCCACAGCTAAAGGACAGAAGCCTTGATCACATATGTTGTGAAAAAATAGTAAGGGTGTGTCTAGCTCAGGAGTGCTGATTTTTTTCAGCCAGTTGCCAGGTAGACCAGGGCAACACAAAAAGAGGAAGTTTATCTACACTGAACTCTTTTATAGGGACTCTTTTGCTGAAAGTCCTAAAGTTAGCCATGGTGAAAACTTCTGGATAAGGTCAGTTAAGACTTTCCTGTGGGCCTGGTACAGAGGGGGAAGACGGGGAATGCAGGGCTGAGAGCAGCACTTTGGATCTGAGAATGAGGAAGGAGAGATGTAAAAAAATAATGGAAAAGGGTTTTGAGATCTTCCTAGCAACAAAAACATGAGTAGTAGAACGGGTAGAACAGAGCGGGAGATGGGAGTGAGTATCCCAAAAAGCCTGTAAGGGACTTTAAATTCTTAGTAACCTGTTTTCAGTGATGGCAAAGCAACTTTAAAGGCCATTTTCATTACATCTTGGATAGGGGTCTGAGGGCTCTTCTCAGCTGGTTTGAGCTTTGGGTTAGCTGGTAAGAGGACCTGGTGGGACCCAGTGTGGGCACTGACAGGAGAAGAGAGGAGTGAGTGAGTGGAGGGTTACCTCAGTACCTGCTACCTCAGCAAGGGGGCAATGGTCTGAGAAACGGTGGAGGTTTGGGTTTTTAATATAGTAATTGGAGGGGAGAAATCAAGTTGATGAGGTGGGAGTGACAACAGAGAGTCTAGAGCAGAAGGCTGAGGGTGAGCATGTATTGGAGAAGCATAGTTCACGATGTGAGCAAAGGAGAGAAAAGGCCTCCACATAGAGGAATCTCCTTTCACCCTTTTGAGCACTTGCAGAAGTAAAAAAGGTCACACAGAATTTGAGGATCTAGAGACCCCTCTGGGGGCCATCGGTTTTGGTTGTCTAATTGGTAATATGACCAATGCTGTGTAGAGAATTTCATGAGTAGTTTGGGTTCCATGTGGCAGTCCCTGTATGCTCACATCCCCATGACTTACAGAAGATGTTGGCGTTCCCCGCACACAGCCTTGACTGTTTGTGGCTTTGATAGTACACTGGGCAAACATAGTAATCTAGGCTAGCCAACCAGCATCTGGCTCGCGTGTCCCTACATCAATAATGTTTGTTTCCATTATCTATGGTATGGAAGGAATTTAATGGAATTTTAGTGGGATCCTCTTCATTAGGGATATCCCAATCGGGAAGACCTATGCGCAGCTGACAAATGTCTGGCTGGAGAGATGGCCACCAGGTCCCTAAGCGGGCTGTATGCAAGATAGACCATACTTCCGTTCCAGTAGGATTTGTGATCAGCCATCGCTGCTGAACAGGCTTATGAGGGTTAGGACTACTGGTGGTCAAGGGGAGAGTCTATAGCCTTATCCACACAGCGAATCCACAATTTGAAAGGGTTTCCAGTCTTTTCCAGTTTCCAGCCAGAGTCTGGACAGGGCACAGGCTTGAGATGAGAGGTAGGGATCCAGGAAGTGATTTTGACTACCTTTACCCTGTAGGTGTTATAAGTAGCACCTGGTATGGTCCTTTTCAGCGGAGTTCCAGGGATGACACCAGATGTCGTCTTACATAGACGAAGTCTCTACTTGATATCGCTGTAGAGTCCCCTCATCCCCAGGTTGGTAGGCAGTGGCCATCTCTTTTCACAGGTATCCCTGAGTTCTTTCAAGAGCTTTAAGTCTGTTAAGCAAGGGGGTGTGGAAGGAATCGTTAGGTCTTAGAGTTGGGGTAGGTCCCTTACTGGAGGAGGGACACCATAGAGAATTTCACAGGGTGTGAGGTTACACAAAGAAATAGATTGAGTATTTCTTGCATGAAACAGTACATAAAGCAGGAACATAGTCCAATCTTTTATGCCGGTCTCTAAGTTTAATTTCGTTATGGTCTCTTTAATGGTTCTATTCATTCTTTCTACCTGTCCTGAACTCGGGGGTCTGTAAACACAATGTAACTTCCAATTAATCCCCAGGGTCCTTGCTAACCTCTGAGTTACCTGGGCCACGAACGCCGGTCCATTATCAGACCCTATTACTTTAGGCAGGCCGTACCTTGGAAAAATATCTTCCAGGATCTTCTTGACCACCATTTGCGCTGTTTCATTTTTTTTCTTTTCTTTTCTTTTTTTTTTGGGGGGGAGGCTTCAATCCATCCTGAAAATGTATCTACAAAGACTAGGAGATATTTAAGTCCATTCCTTGCTGGCTCAATTTCAGTAAAGTCCACTTCCCAGAATTGTCCTGGTCTGGTTCCTCGTAGGTGCTTTCCTGCAGGAAGCTTGGAAGGGTAAGAATTAACCAATTGATGGACCCAACAGGCTTTTGTTATCCATTCAGTTGTTTCCTTTCACTGTGAGTTGGTTAATGGAAAACTCTGTTCTTGATCCTTCAGAAATGAATGCAGTTTCTTTGAACCAAGGTGAGTGATTTGATGTACATTTTCTACTGACATAGTTAGAGCCGTGATTATAGGAGTTTTTACTGAAGGATTTAGAAATTCCACTTGGGGGCCTTAAGGGTAAAAAGTTATTTTGGCCCAGAGCTTTGTGAGCAGATCTCTGCCAATCAATGGGGCCGTGCATTCTGGGATTACTAGGAATGAGTGATGGATTTTTCCTTTCCCCTGGTCCATGGTCCTCTTAGTTTTCCAAGCCCGATATTTACTGCCATTAGCCCCTTGAATTAGAGACCTTTTATTTGATAGAGTTTCCAATGGGGCCTTAAAGGCAGAATATCTTGCCCCTGTATCCACTTCAAAGTATACTGGGGTCCCCTCCACTTCAAAAGTTACCCTGAGCTCGGGGAGAGGATCTGAGCCCCGACTTTCTTAGTAATCCTACAGAGTCAGAATGTCCAGCTGCCCTGGCTGTCTCTTTCTAGGGCACTCTTTAGCCCAGTGTCCTTTTTTTTTTAGAGTAGGCACATTGAATTGAGGCCATGGGTGGCCTCTTGTGTGGGCCCCGGTCTCCCTTCCTGTCTCCATGTTTCTTAATTTCTGGTCTATTTGTTGTTGTGACCAGGATCTTAGTCAATGCCTTAGTCTGTCTTTTGTTTCTTTTATCCTCCCTTTGCTCCCTAGTCTTCCTCAGTTTCTCTCTTATAGTATACCTTCTTGGCTTCTCTGACTAAACCTCTCAAAGTCATATCTTGTAATCCATCTAAGCATTGTAACTGTCTTTTAATATCCAGAACAGCTTGCCCAATAAAGGCCACCATGACAGATGCCTTTTGATTCTCTCCCTGAGGATCGAAAGGATTAAATATGCTATATGCCTCCATAATTCTCTGTAGGAACATGGAAGGACATTCATCAGTCCCTTGAATAATCTCTCTTACCTTGGCCAAAATAGTTGGTCACCTAGCGGCCACTAAGATACCCACTATTAGAGCCCGGCAATAAGAGGAAGGATGCTCATTACCTTCACAGGTTTTGCGGTCCCAGTTGGGTCGGTGCAAGGGAAAGGCGGCTTTGCATATGTTGGGAAGTTTTGTCGGTCACCCATCTGGTCCGAGAATATTTTTTTCTAGAGTCCAGGAAGATTCTCTTTTGTTCCTCTGTCATGAAGAGAGTCCCTAGGAGTTGTTGGCAGTCATCCCAAGTAGGCTGGTGTGAAAACATCAATGACTCAACCACACCTGAGACCCAGGTGGGGTCCTTGGTAAAAGGGGGATTGTTATTTTTCCAGTTATTTAGGTCTGAAGAGGAGAAAGGTAAATACCGGTAGGCTTGCATTTTTCCCCATGGTTGTCATTAATCATTGTTCCTTAGAAATGGAGAGGGAGCATCACGTGAGTTCCAGGGATTTCAATCATTCAATGCCGGCAAATTCCTTTAGCCGGGCCAGCAACCTCCAGGAAAGGAGGGGCTGTGTTTTCTGCAGGGGAGTTATCTGGAGTGCGCTGGGCTCGCTTAGCTTCCTCCAATGGCGGAGAGGCTGAGACAGCAGCAGGGGAATTACTTAGAGGGTGTTGGGGGTTGGGGGACGAGGGCAGGGAATAAGTAGTAGGACGAGAGTCCAGTAGAGTAAAATCTTGTGACTCAGGGAGAACAGAGGTTGAAGGAGGAGGAGAAGCAGAAGGTTTGAGAGAGCATGACGGAAAGAGTAGGAGCGGGGGCAGGGGCAAGGAAAAGCTTCACACATGGAGGAGGAGAATTGCAGAGGTCCTGCAAAGTTAAGATATATGTCTCTTGATCCTGATGTCTATGTGGCGCTGGCTGAAAGTCAATATCTCTGACTTTTTAAATTAGTGGGAAGTAGAAAGATCCTTCTAGGGGCCATCTGAATCCAAAGGTGGGCCATTCTGAGGCACAGAGAGTCTGCCAGGTCCAGCGTTTAACTGAAAAAGAAAGATTCTGAGCCCTTAAGCGGACTTTGGTGCAATGATCAAGGGTCAGCAAAAGAGGCATTGAAGTGCTCTATCCCATAATGAAAGATAAACAATCAGTAAAAGCAACGACACACGACACAGACAAGACAATACAATAAAGACAGGCAATGGACGTCCAACACTGAGACCAGGACTGAGTAGCCGGCAAAACCCGATGGGCTGGCAATACCGAATCTGAAACAAAATATCACTGAGTCGAGGAGACTATTGTTCCTCGATTTCCCGAGTCCTCTGGGGAGTCCCCCAGTGACGTGGCCTGTGGCTCTATGACATGTCTCTCAGCCACCGTCAGAGAGAGCTCACACTCTTCATCAACAGCCATTTGCCAAGCCCTAACCTGAAACCTGAAACTAGAAAGAGGCACCTTACATACCCCGAGAGGAGGCCGTTGGGGTCTCTCATCTGCCGCTGCTGGATCTCAGTGGAACCTCCATATGTAAAGGTCAGGCAAGCGTCCGGGGAAGAAACCACCAAGAGACTGTCTCATGCAAAAGCAAAGGGTTTATTATGGGTCAAGCATGCTGGGGCTCAGAGTTCACTTGAATAGAGCAGAGAGCCCTGAGAACAGCTTAAGCAGAGCTTATATACTTTCCTTGGAGAGGGCAGGGCAGGATGTTTATTGATGGGTCCGGGCGAGTGAGCTGTTTGTGGGCAACCGGGTGAGGAATTACTTTCTGCAGTTTGGCAAGCTGAGGACAGCACATTCTGGGAACAAGACTAGCAAACATTTCTCAAGATTTCAACAGTGTTTTATTAAGCATACAGAAAACAGGAAGTGATAAGTACCTATTTTATTAACCTTTCACTATGGACTACACTTTGCAGATTTCCTAATGTCTCTATTGATATCTGCTTTCCTACATATTTTCCCCAGTTCATCATTGTGACTGACTCTTCACATGTGGTGACATTTACATTCACTCTATACCCGAAACCCTATAGCTAAAGAACTTTTGGTCCAAATCCTATGCTCACTCTCCTTTCTAAACCTACCGACTATCTTCCTAATCCTACTGATTATCCCTTTTTGACTGGAAGTTCTCTTTGACAATCAATCATCCAAAATACACGGACATTTGCCATTGTATATTGATGTATCTGAGACATCTGTGCAGAAAATAAATCAAAGCTCAGTATCACAATCAAGGTCCAAATGCTCTTCTGGGCTTCAAATCTTACCTAGATTTCTGTTTTCATACTTAATTTTCACCTATATATTCTTGTAAATATCGCAGGTTTTCAATACCATTATTCATCCAGCAGAATGATTCCTAATGCAAATTGAACCTGTTATTAACCCTAACCATACACTGTTCCCTCAATCTAACTTTACAGAAGAGCAGGGACAGAGTAGGTCTTACAATACAGGAATGTAGGGGAACTTCCTATTGCTAAGAAACTCAAAGGTACATGCAAAAATGATCCCTGGAGAAGTTGTAGGCAGCTATGAAGGAACTGAGTGAGCAAAAGTCATCTTCTCTTGCAAACAACCTGGTCAGGATGAAGGGATATGTCTGAATCAGCCTCTCTCTTCTTAATGTAGAGAAGAAGGACCAAACCAGGCTGTGTGGAGAGCTGTTCCCGGTTGCCTATGGTTAATATACCATTCTAACTTGTGAAACTGTCATAGAAAGTAGGGGCAGCCTTCATTTCAGGGGACCCTTGTAAGCAACTGTTAGGACAAAGTGGTTGCCAAGGGTCTGAGCTCATTCAGTTCCTGAAGGAAGTGACCTCAGACCTCACCTCACATCCTTGGTGATAGAACTCTCTGAACTTGGGATCAAGGAAGCCAGGCACCCAAATCCCATTCCAGTCCCAGTAGCAGTGGTCTCACTTCTTTGGATTTACCAAGGACAGAATCAGTCTTTGTTGGTACCTACTGATATGAGGATGGCCAAAAGCCAGGAAAGCTCTGAAGAGTGGCCTTTCCTGAGAAAGCAGGTAGTGGATCACCGCTGCCTCCTGACAACTTTACAGAGTTGGCCAAGGAAACCAGATCTGAAACAGGGCAGGCAATTTCAGGGGAACATAATATGGCCCAATAGTCAGAGGACACTCCGGATAGTCAGAGACCTACTTGGGGGAAGAAGGTGCTTTGTGGGTGTGGGTGTGTGTTTGTGCTTTTGTCTCATGTTCTCAGAATAGGTAGGAATGGCGGTTTGTTTGGTTTGGAGTGAACTGTTTCTAATAAGTGATTTGATAAGGCAAGTGTTTCTATGTCTGTGTATCCCATTGGGTACGTGGTTGTAAACATTAGAAAAGAGAATGCATGAATGGATGTGTCCTGTCTGGTAGAAAGCTTCCCAGCATTCATCCAGCCGAATATATGAATGCACTGTGGCTTCCCTTATCGATGGGCAACACCTGCTATTTTCCTAAGGTCTGGTTTTATTTTTGAATTCTGGCCACTCTCCAGAATAGGCTCATGGTTTTGTGTCCAAGCGAAGTACCACCTTCAAGCTCTGTGACATGGCCATGTACTGGATAGCTGAAGGGAATGGCGAGCAACTAAGAAAACTCAGATATCAGTGTGACCAGTAAAGTCTCAGTGGAAAAACCGTGCTTTGGGCCTTTTGCTTACCTTTTGTTCTATTTCCCTGTATTTCAGGAATTTCTTTGCCTCAGGCCACCCCTTTGTGGAGCTGGAAGAAAACATTTTTCAAATGGAAATGAATGTGCCTCACCTGTGGCTCTTTGCCTAATTGCTTTAGAAACGGGTGTGTCTGAATCAGCCTCTTGGCCCTGTGTGAGGCTTTGGCTTAGATTCTTAGCACCTGATCGATATAAAGAAAGATCCCATGTGTGAATCCAAAACCGAAATGCCCAAAAGAGGAGTCATTGAGCATAAAGTCTCTTGCCTTCCACTGTAAGGTTCCTGACCTCCATCAAGTGAGAATAGGGATCCTTTGGGTCAAATGATTTCTTCAAAGCCCTGCACATGCTAGCCCAGAGGTGCTTGTGTTTTCTCATGACTCCAATTCACATAAAGATTGTAAACCCCACTGTCAGTAGGCCTCAAATTGGAGAAGCAGAGCAGTATTACGGCAGGCCTATTTGATCACTCCTGGGTCACAGGAAGGGTGTCCAGGCCACCCTGACATTAGGAAAATAAGGGGCAAGGAAGCCTATTTTGGACACTGTCTTGGGCTGTGTCCTTCATGGAAACTTCCAGGCAGAGGTTAAGATGAGTGTCTATATGCAATAAGATGAGGGTCATGTGGGAATGTTTTGGTTTAATTTTGGTCATTTGTGTTGGGGTTGGAAGAGATGAGTAGGTCAACCAGGACTTGAAATCTGGTCTGATTCCCCTTAGAGACTGAGTTATGGAACTGAACTCAGAGAAGTATTGGCATGAATTGTGTTGAGTGTTTAGGAGGCCACACATGAGACTCGCCCTTGGAAACTGAGACCTAGGCCGAGGGTGGCTTTCCACAGAGCACTGGGAATCTCACCCAGGATATCACAAGATTTTATTCTGAAAGACTTGGCAGCCAGTCAAAACACACATAGACCTCACACTGTAGACCTCAATGGGCCTGGCTTCATGTGACCTTTTGGCTACTCTTTGGGAAGACTTGCCTGTGAGTGTCCTCCAGAGATTTCATTGAAATGAGCTTCCTCACAATTTAATGGTTCCTAAATGAATTGAAACCTACAGTGCCTCCAACTTCCACCTTGAAAAATGGCTAGATAAATACCATGAAATTTTTGAAATTCCTATGACCAGGTGGCACTGGAGAACCTTTGTATGCCCTGTTGCTGATCATGAGTGTACCAGAAAGTGCCCTAATTGACTGAGTTTCATTAAATTGGTGTAGAACAGAGATGCCAGTAAGTTGAATACTCCTCAATTGTAGGCGCAAGCTGTGGTGCGCAGGTTTGTGATAAAACATCCATGGTGGGGCCATGTGGATCTGCCATTGCTTCCAAATGGCATGTGACTGACGTGGTGCAGCCAGGAAATTCTTATATGTAAATGCATATTGGTATATGGAGAATTTTTAGGGCAATGTTCAGAATCAGGTTGCAATGGACAAGGGGACAATCTATGTGGGCTAGAAGCCTGGTTGGTGCATTCTCCTGCAGACCATGACCCACTACACATGACAGAACTCCCTTCAGCACTGTGTCCCAGTTCAACTCCTTGTATTTCGTGAAGAAAATACCAAACTCCCAGTGCAGCAGCAAGAAACACCACGAAAAGTGGAGAATGACCAAATGCCCTCACAGTCCACACGGGGAGACTCTTAGACCCCAGTGGTCACAGTTTACCTACAAAGAGATAATTCAGTACTGTAGCCTAGTGTTCATTGGAAAATAAGAAACCACGTCCTCCAGGTCACATAGATGTAGACCCAGCTCTGATGGTCTCACTAGAAAGAAAGCTAAAGCTCCTGACAACAACATATATTTTGAGTTCCCGACCTCAGAGGCAGTTTCTCAAGAAGTCTTTAGGCCAGCAGAGCTCCAAGTTTGTGGAGTGTTTACCTTGTCCCTTACATTTGGAAATTCCTCTACCACATCCAAGGTTGTGAACTCCTTTGCATTTTCCATTCCAGATATATATTCACAGATTTTCTAACTCTTCTCCTCTAATTGTGTCTTATTTGGGGCGAAGGTAATGTGAAGCCATTGTTCTGGATGAGAGTGGGTAATTTATTGTGTAGCCCATATTTGCATACACATTGGATTCATTTTCCATTTTTCCATTCAAAATACTGAATCCCTGACACTAACCCATACCCTACTAGACTCTGACTACTAATCCTACTATGATGGAGAATAATAACACAAACAGAATAGAAATACAAGCCGTTCAGAGGAGGCATGGTGTATAGTTGGACTTGCCTTTTGCATGATAAAGCGTAGGTGTTATATGTCTAGTCCATTTTTCATTGAAATATTTCTCTATGTGTTTTTTTTCCTTTAATTTTTATTGTTGGTTGTTCAAAATTTACCTATTTCTTGACATATCATATTTCACACTTTGATTCAAGTGGGTTATGAACTCCCATTTTTACAGGTTTCAGCATCACATCTGTTACACATCCACTGTTTTACGTATTGCAATACTAGTGTCTGTTGTAGTCTGCTGTCTTTCCTATCCTCTACTATCCCCCATCCCCTCTTCTCCCATCTTCTCTCTCTACCCCATCTACTGTAATTCATTTCTCCCCCTTGGTTTTTTCCCTCCTTTTCCCTCACTTCCTCTTGTATGTAATTTTGTATAACCATGAGGGTCTCCTTCCATTTCCATGCAATTTCCCTTCTCTTTCCTTTTCTCTTCTACCTGTCACCCCTGTTTAATCTTAATCTTCTTCTCATGCTCTTCCTCCCAAATCTGTTCTTAGTTACTCTCCTTATATCAAAGAAAACTATTGGCATTTGTTTTTTTAGGGATTGGCTAGCTTCACTTAGCATAATCTGTTCTAATGCCATCTATTTCCCTGCAAATTCTATGATTTTGACATTTTTTAATGCAGAGTATTACTCCATTGTGTATAAATGCCACATTTTTTTTTCCATTCATCTATTGAAGGGCATCTAGGTTGGTTCCACACTCTTGCTATTTTGAATTGTGCTGTTATGAACATCAATGTAGCAGTGTCCCTGCAGCATGCACATTTTAGGTCTTAGGAAATAGACCGAGAAGGGGAATAGCTGGGTCAAATGGTGGTTCCATTCCTAGCTTCCAAGAAATCTCCATACTTCTTTCCAAATTGGCTGCACCAATTTACAGTCCCACCAGCAATGTACAGGTGTACCCTTTTCCCCACATCCTCGCCAGCACTTGTTGTTTGACTTCATAATGGCTGCCAATCATACTGGAGTGAGATGGTATCTTAGGGAGGGTTTGTTTTCCATTTTTCTGACTGCAAGAGATGGTGAGCATTTTCTCATGTACTTATTGATTGATTGTATGTCCTCATCTGAGAAGTGTCTGTTCAGGTCCTTGGACCATTTGTTGATTGGGTTATTCGTCTTCTTATTGTTTAATTTTTTGAGTTCTTTGTATACTCTGGATATTAGGGCTCTATCTGAAGTGTGAGGAGTAAAGATTTGTTCCCAGGATGTAGACTATTTATTTACCTCTCTTATTGTTTCTTTTGATGAGAAAAAACTTTTTAGTTTGAGTAAGTCCCATTTGTTGATTCTAGGTATTAACTCGTGTGCTAATGGTGTCCTATTGAGGAATTTGGAGCCCAACCCCACAGTATGTAGATCATAGCCAACTTTTTCTTGTATCAGATGCCGTGTCTCTGATTTGATATCAAGCTCCTTGATCCATTTTGAGTTAACTTTTGTGCATGGCGAGAGAAATGGATTCAGTTTCATTTTGTTGCATATGAATTTCCAGTTTTCCCAGAACCATTTGTTGAAGATGCTATCCTTCCTCCATTGCATGCTTTTAGACCCGATTGGCATTGCATTTAACATATAGAGAACTTTTGGTTATATTGCCATTTTGATGATGTTAGTTCTGCCTATCCATGAACATAGTATATTTTTCCATCTTCTAAGATCTTCTTCTATTTCTCTCTTTAGGGTTCTGTAGTTTTCATTTTATAAGTCTTTCACCCTTTTTGTTAGGTTGATTCCCAAGTATTTTTTTTGTGTGTGTGTGGATATTTTGAATGGAGATGTTGTCCTCATTTCTATTTCAGAGGATTTGTTGCTGATATACAGGAATGCCTTTGATTTATGCATATTGATTTTATATCCTGCCACTTTGGTGAATTCATTGATTACCTCTAATAGTATCTTTGTATACCTTGCTGGGTCTGCTAAGTATAGGATCATGTCATCTGCAAATAGTGATAATTTACGTTCTTCTTTTCCAATTTTTATGCCTTTGATTTCTTTAATCTCTCTAATTGCTCTGGCCAGTGTTTCGAGAACTATGTTGAACAGAAGTAGTGAGAGAGGGCATCCCTATCTTCTTCCAGATTTTAGAGGGAATACCTTCAATTTTTCTCCATTCAGAATGATGCTAGCCTGAGACTTAGCATAGATTGCTTTTACATTATTGAGGTATGTTCCTGTTATCCCTAGTTTTTCCAGAGTTTTGAACATAAAGGGATGCTGAACATTGTCAAATGCTTTTTCTGCATCTATCGAGATGATCAAATGGTTCTTATTTTTAAGTCTATTTATGTGATGAATAACATTTATTGATTTCTGTATAATGAAGCAGCCTTGCATCCCAGGGATGAATCCTACTTGATCATGGTGCACAATTTTTTTAATATGTTTTTGTATCCAATTCGCCACAATTTTATTGAGGATTTTTGCATTTTTCCTGAAATACCTTGAAAAGTATTGGTATTAGTTCCTCTTTAAAGGTTTTGTAAAACTCTGCTGTATACCCATCCGGTCCTGGGCTTTTCTTAGTTGGTAGTCTTTTGATGGTTTATTCTATTTCCTCAATTGTTATGGGTCTGTTTAGGTTGCCTATATCCTCCTGACTAAATCTGGGCAGATTATATGACTGAGAAATTTATCGATGCCTTCACTATCTTCTATTTTATTGAAAAATAAGAATTCAAAATAATTTCGGATTATCTTCTGTATTTCTGAACTATCTGTTGTGATACTGAGTTCTCCCTCTTCTTTTCTTTGTTAGCTTGGCTAAGGGTCTGTCGTTTTGATTTATTTTTTCAAAGAACCATCTTTTAGTTTTGTCAATTTTTTCAATTGTTTCTTTTGTTTCGATTTCATTAATTTCAGCTCTAATTTTAATTATTTCTTGCCTTCTACTTATTTTGCTGTTGTTTTGCTCTTCTTTTTCTAGGATTCTGAGATGAAGTATGAGATCATTTATTTGTCGTTTTTTTTTTCCTTTTTTTAAGGAATGAAATCTAAGCAATGAATTTTGTTCTTAGAACTGCTTTCAATGTGTCCCATAGATTCCGATATGTTATGTCTGTGTTTTCATTTATCTCTAAGAATTTTTTAATTTCCTCCTTGGTGTCTTCTATAACCCATTGATCATTCAGTAACTTATTATTCATTCTCAAAGTGATACATGATTTTTCCTTCTTTCTTTTATCGTTGATTTTCAGTTTCATTTCATTATGATCAGATAAGATGCCTGGTATTATATCTACTCCTTTATATTGTCTAAGAGTTGCTCTGTGACATAATATATGATTTATTTTTTGAGAAGTATCCATGTGCTGCTGAGAAAAAAGTGTAGCTGCTTGATGTAGGGTGGTATATTCTATATATATCATAAGTCTGGGTTATTAATTGTGTTATTGAGTTCTATAGTTTCATTATTCAACTTTTGTTTGGAAGATCAGTCCAGTAGTGAGAGAGGTGTGTTTGTGTCTCCCATGAGTATTGTATGGTGGTCTATTAGACTCTTGAACTTGAGAAGAATTTGTTTAATGAACATAGCTGCACCAATGTTTGGGGCATATATATTTATGATTGTTATGTCTTGTTGGTGTATGGTTTCCTTGAGCAGTATGTAGTGTCCCTCTTTATCCCTTTTGATTAACTTTAACTTGAAATCTATTTTATTTGATATGAGTATGGACACTTCTGCTTGTTTCCGAAGTCCATATGGGTGATATGATTTTTCCCAACTTTTCACCTTCAGTCTATATATATCTTTTCCTAACAAATGTGTTTCCAGTAGGCAGCATACTGTTGGGTCTTGTTTTGTGATCCATTCTACTAGCCTGTGCCTCTTAATTGGTGAGTTTAAGCCATTAACATTTAGGGTTATTATTGAGATATGGGTTGTTCTTCCAGCCATATTTGTATATTTATGTTACTAAACATGGTTTTTTTCCTCCTTGATTATTTTCCCCCCTTTACTGTCCTACCTCCCACTGTTGGTTTTCATTGTTATTTTCCATTTCCTATTCCTGTAGTGTTTTGCCAAGGATGTTTTGAAGAAATCGTTTTCTAGCTGCAAATTCTTTTAACTTTTGTTATCGTGGAAAGTTTTAATTTCATCTTCTATCCTGAAGCTTAATTTCGCTAGATACACAATTCTTGGATGGAACCCATTTACTTTCAGTGTTTGAAAAATGTTATTGCAGGATCTTCTAGCTTTCAGAGTCTGTGTTGAAAGATCAGCTGTTATCCTGATTGGTTTACCACTAAATATAATCTGCTTCCTTTATCTTGTAGCTTTTAAAATTCTCTCCTTTTTTCTGTATGTTGGGCATCTTCGTTATAATATGTCTAGGTGTGGATCTCTTATAATTTTGCACATTTGGCATCCTGTAAGCTTCTAGGATTTGCGATTCTGTCTCATTCTACAAGTCTGGGAAGTTTTCTCTTTTATTTCATTGAATATATTGCTCATTCCTTTTGTTTGGACCTCTATACCTTCCTATATCCCAATGACTCTTAAGTTTGGTCTTTTTATGTTATCCCATATTTCTTGGATGTTCTGCTCATGGTTTCTTAAAAGTCTTCCTGAGCTGTCTGTGTTCTTTTCAAGTTGAAATAATTTGTCTTCATTGTCTGATGTTCTATCTTCTAAGTGTTCTACTCTGCTGTTAGTATTCTCAATAGAGTTTTTAAGTTGGTTTATTGATTCCTGCATTCCTAGGATATCTGTTTGTTTGATTTTATAATCTTTATCTCCCTGCATAGTTGATATTATGCTTCTTGGATTTTTTTATGTAATTCATTATCAAGGTGATCTTTCATTGTCTGATTTTGCTCTCTAATGTCTTCCTTGAGACTCCAGATCATCTGAAGCATGTATATCCTGAGTTCTTTATCTGACATTCCATCTGCTGCAGATATTACCTCTTCTAAAGTTGACTTTACCTGCATTGCTTATGGTCCTTTCTTTCCTTGTCTTTTCATTCTGTTCATGTTTCTTTCTGCTTGGTGAAACTGTTGTGTTATTGAATTTTTCCCCTATATATTTTTATTGCTTGTATAGTTTCAAAGTCTCTCTCGCAGGCACGGGTGGTGGCTCTGCCCCTCCTACAATTGGGACAATGTGCCTACCACACCAGCAGGCTGCTGGGCCTGTTCTGTCAGTCGGTAGCTGGTTCGCCTACCTTGAAGGTGCGAGCAGCAGCTCTGCCCCTCTGCAGGCACTGGGCCTGTTCTGCCAGTGGGTCGCAAGTCGGGCTACTTTGCAGGCGTGGGCGGCAGCTTTGACCACCTGCGTGCCACTGGGTCTGTTTTGTCTGTCCCTTGCAGGTCTGTCTACCTTGCAGGCGCGTGTGCCTGCTCTGCCCCTACCCCAACCGGGACGATGTGTCTACCATGCTGGCGGGCCATAGGCCTGGTCTGTCGGTGGTCGCAGGTCCACCTACCTTGCCCCTCCGCAGATTGCTGGGCCTGTCCTGCTGTGGGTCACAGGTCTGCCTACCTTGCAGGCCCGGCGGCATTGCCCCTCCCCCAACCAGGGCGATGTGTCTTCCACGGTGGCGGGCCACTGGTCCTGTTCAGCCGGTGGGTCGCAGGTCCGCCTACCTTGAAGGAGCGATTGGCAGATCTGCCCCTCCCTCTCTCAATGTGTTTTTAAAGTTGACAAATATGTGAATTCCTGTCTCCCTTTCTCTGTAGCATATTCAGCACATATATTTTTATATGCACATATAGAATCCTACCTGGTATCACACGTACATTTTTGTGAGGCTGCTGACTTGGCAGATACAAATTATGAGAACAGATCACTCCTCCTAAACGCTGTTGGAACTGAAAATTTAAGCTATTGGTGAGCTTCCTAGTTGAACAATATTACACATAAATCCACGCTCAGTAAAATGAAGATTTTTGGATCTGTGGATGATATATATTTCATGAAGAATTTCAATTGGCATATGTATTGCTACTTTTTAATGTCTGTTGTGTGTGTGTGTGTGTGTGTATATATATATATATATATATATATATATATCACACTCTCCATATATTTCAAAATATGAAATAGATGTGTCTTATGTACAGTCCCAAAATTCATTCATGTTCATGTATGTGGAGTTATAACCAAATTTTCACTAGATTATTCTCAGAAATATTCATCTACCTGAAATACATATTTGTTTCTTAGGTCTGAAAACTAACTTCAGTGAATGGTGCATTCAAATCCTAATGTTTCTAAATTAACTGACTCAGTTTAACATCAATTCAAGAAGATTCCTATGGGACATGATGTTTATTTTGACATTCATTTTTACTCAACACTGGCACATTACTACTCCTTCAGTTAATGCACATCATAGGATATATATTTCATCTACAAGTTCGCAAATTTATAGGCATTTGTTTCACTTTCAGTCACTTCCTGCTTCAGAACACATGTATTTCTCCAGGTTTCTTGACTGGTCTTTTTATGAGACTTTTTTCCAAACAAATTATTTTCAATTTCCATAATCAATTTGAAGCAAAACTCACACACTCTTCATGATAAACCATAATCCTCATATTACCATTAGATGTAAAACAGGTTGGAATGAATGGTTGTATATCAATATAAGATTTCCTGTATATTTTTACATTTCAATTCAATCCATTATTTTAATTTGGAACCAGTTATATTATTTATTCACAGTATGGTCTATACATGCATATTCTCCATATTCAAAGACAAAGAGTACACCTGTTTGTACCCCGAATACTAATTTATACTTCTTCAAAATATTGCTCCCAGAAATGGTGGAAGAAATACTCAGGTCACCTTATCTACATATACATTGTATCACAGTAATATTCTGGACACAAAAAGCAAAAGTCACACTTATGATTGTACCAAAGCCTAAATGGAAACTGAACATGGATTACTTAAAACATCCAGGTCCATGTTGCCTAATAGTCTCAAATATCAATCCTATTGGTGACTACGTATTTGTTTCTTCCTAAGATTATATATTCAACCTAAATGCAGTTAATAATGTCTAATCCTATCACTCACTTTATACTTTGCCTGATTTCCTAATGTCTCTATTGATGTCTGCTTTCCTAAATATTTTCCCCAGTTCACCATGTGAGTGACTCCTCACATGTGATGATATTTACTTTCACTCTCTAACCGAAACCCTATTGATAAAGAATTTTTGGTCCAAATCCTGTACTCACTCTTCTTCTGAAAGCTACTGACTATCTTCGTAATCTTACTGAGTTTCCCTGTTTGAGTGGAAGTTCTCTTTTCCATTCAATCATCCAAGGTACAAGGTCCTATGCCATTGATTATCGATTTATCTGAGACATATATGCGGAACATAATTCAAAGCTAAGTATCACAATCAACAGCTCAAGGTCCTTCTGAGCTTCAAATCTTACCTAGATTTCTGTTTTCATACTTATATTTTATCTATATGTTTTAATAAATGTCACAGGTTCCCAATACCATTATTCATCTAGCAGAATGATTCCTAACCCAAATCAAACATGTTATTAAACCCTAAACATACACTGTTCCCACAATCTCACTTAACAAAAGACCAGGGACAGTGTTGGTCTTACAATACTGGAATGTAGGGGATCTTCCATATGCTGAAAACCTAAAAGGTCCATGCAGATGTGATTCCTGGAGAAGATATAAACAGCTATGAAGGACCTTAAAGAGAAAAACTCATCTTCCATTGCAAACAACCTGGTCAGGATGAAGGGTTGTATCTTAATGATCCTCTCTGTTCTCAATGTAGAGAAAATGGACCATACCAGGCCTGTGTGAAGAGCTGTTCCTGGATGCCTATGGTTGATTCACCATTCTAACTTGTGAAAGTGTCACAGGAAGTAGGGGCAGCCTCTATCTCATGAGACCCTTGGAAGCAACTGTTAGGACAAAGTGATTGCCAAGGCAGTGTCCTCATTCACTACCTGAAGTAAGTGATCTCACCTCTTTTCCTTGGTGATGGAACTCTCTGAACTTGTGATGCAGAAGCCAGGCAACCAGAGCCAGTCCCAGTCCCAGTCCAAGTCCCAGTGAGGTCACTTGTTTGGATTTACCAAGGACAGAGTCAGTGTTTCCTGGAACCTACTCATGTGAGGATGGCCAAATGCCAGGAGAGCTTTGTAGAGGGGCCTTTCTTGAGAAAAAGGTACTTGCCCACTTCTGGCTCCTGACAACGTCACAGATTTGGCCAAGGAGACCATATCTGAGACAGGACAGTCCATTTGGGGGAACATAGTATGGCCTACCAGTCAAACGACACTCAGGATAGTCACAGAATTACTTGGGGGAAGGAGGTGTCTTTGTGGGTGTGGGAGTGAGTTTGTGGTTTTTCTCATGTTCTGAGAATAAGTAGGAAAGGCAGTTTGTTGGGTTTGGAGTGGACTGTGTCTAGTAATTCCTTTGACAATGCGAGTTTCTATGTCTGTGTAACTCTCTGTGTCCGTGGTTGTATTCATTAGAAAAGAGAATTCATCTATGGATGTGTCCTGTCTAGTAGAAAGAATTCCAGCATTTATCCTGCCTAATTTATGAATGGACTGTGACTTCCCTTATCAATGGGCAACACGTACTATCTTCCTAAGTTCCTGTTTTCTTTCTGAATCTGGCCACTCTCCAGAGTAGGCTCATGGTTTTTTGTCCAAGTTATGTACCACCTCCAACCTCTGTGACATGGCCATGTATTCTATAGCTGAAAGGAAAGGGAGCATCTCAGAAAACTCAGATATCAGTGTGACAAGGAAAGTCTCAGTGGAGAAAACCTGCTTTGGGCCTTTTGCATCCCTATTCCTCTGTTGCCCTGAATGTCAGGAAGGTCTTTGCCTCAGGCCACCCCTTTGTGAATCCTGAAGAAAACAGTTTTCAAATGGAAATGAATGGGCATCACCTGTGGCTGTTTGCTAAAATGCTTTGAGAGATATGTGTGTGAATCAGCCTCTTGGCCGTGTGTGAGGCTGTGTCTTAGATATTCAGCGCCTAATGGATCTTAAGAAAGATCCCATGTGTGCATCCAAAACCAAAATTTCTAAAAAATCAGTCATTTTAGATGAAGTTTATTGCCTTTCTCTGTTAGGTTCCTGACCTCCATCAAGTGAATTTGGGGATCCTTTAAATTAATCGAGTTTTTCAAAGCCTGCAGAGGCTAGCCCATAGGTGCTTGGGTTTTCTAATGAATCCAAATCACATAAAGAATCTATACCTGACAGTCAGTAGGCCTCAAATTGGAGAAGCAGAGCAGTATTAGTGGCAGGCCTATTAAATCACTCCTTGTTTACAGGAAGGGTGTCCAGGTCACACTGACTTTAGGCAAATGAGGGCAAGGGAGATTATTTCAGACTCTGTCTTGTGCTTTACCCCTCATGGAAACCTCCAGCCAGAGGTAATGATGAGTGTCTATATGGAAGAAGATGAGGGCAATGTGGGAGTGTTTTGGATTTAATTGTGGTCATTTATTTGGCTGTTGGAAGAGAAGACTGGGGCCACCTGGGCTTTAACTCGGGTTTGATTCATCTTAGAGACTGAGTTCTGGAACTGACCTCAGAGAAGTATTGACATGAATTGTGTTGGGATTTTAGGAGGCCACGCATTAGAGTTGCCCTTGGAAACTGAGATCTAGGCCCAGGGTGGCTTTCCACAAAGCACTGAGAATGTCAGCCAGCATATAACCTGATTTTATTCTGAAAGACTTGGCAGGCATATTTGAGAGTCAAAACACCCATGGACCTAACATTGTAGACCTCAATGGGCCTGGCCTCATGTGACCTTTACGCCACTCTTTGGGAAGCCTTGCCTGTGAGAGTTCTCCAGATCTTTCATTGAAATGAGCTTCCACAACATTTAATGGTTCATGAATGAATTGAAACCCACTGTGGCTCCAAATTCATCTTTGAAAAATGGCTAGATAAATACCATGAAATTTTTAAAATTCCCATGACCAGGTGCCACTGGAGAACAGTTAGATCTCCTGATGCTCATCATAAGTGTACCAGACTGGGCCTTGATTTACTGGGTTTCATGAAAATGGCATAGAACAGAGATGCCAGTAAGTTGGAACCTTCTGAGTAGTGCGCCTTGACCAGGTGTGGGCAGGTGTGTGACAAAACATCTGTGGTGGGGCCATGTGGATCTGCCATTGGCTTCCAAATAGCATGTGATTGACTTGCAGCAGCCAGCAGACCCATTTATGTAAAGGCACTTTGTTATATAGAGAGGTTTCAGGGCAATGTTCAGAATTAGGTTGCAATGGAAAAGGGGGCATTGTAGCAAGCAATGAGTGATAGAAGCCTGGATGGTGCATTCTCCTGCAGACTCTAACCCACCACAAGTGACAGAACTCCCTGCAGCACTGTGTCCCAGTTGAACTCCTTGTTTTTTGTGAAGCAAATATCAAACTCACTGTGCAGCAGCAAGAAACACCATGAAAAGTGGAGGATGACCAAATGGCTTCACAGCGACACGGGGAGACACTAAGCCCCCAGTGGCCACAGTTTACCTACAAAGAGAGAATTCAGCACTGCTGCCTCATGTTCATTGGAAAATAAGAAAACATGTCGTCCAGGTCACATAGATGCAGACCCATCTTTGATGGTCTCACTAAAAATAAAGCTAAAACTTCTGACAACACCTTATATTTCAAGTGCCCAATCTCACATGCAGTTTCTCAAACAGTCTTTAGGCCAGAAGAGCTCCATGTTGGTGTTGTGTTTACCATATCCCTTGCTTTTGGAAACTCCTCTACCATCTCGAAGTTTGTGAACTCCTGAGCATTTTCCATTCCAGACATGTATTCACAAATTTTCTAACTCTTCTCCTCTAATTGTATCTTACTTGGAGCGAAGGTAATGTCAAGGCATTGTTCTGGATCAGAGTGGAAAGTTTTGGGTTGCACATATTTGCACACACATTGGATACAATTTCCAATTTTCCATTCAAAATACAGAATCCCTGACACTATCCCATACCCTACTAGACTCTGACTACTAATCCTAATATGATGGAGAAAAATAACACAAACAGAATATAAATACAAGCAGTTCAAAGGAGGCATGATGTATATTTGGACTTGCCTTTTGCATGATAAAGTTTATGTGTTATTAATCTAGTCAATTTTTAATTAAATAGTTCTCCATGTGTTTTTAAAGTTCAAAATATGTGTATTACTGTCTCCCTTTCTCTGTAGCCTATTCAACATATGTATTTTTATATGCACATACCGAAAGCTACCTGGTATCACACCTACATTTTTGTGAGGTGGCTTCCTCACCAAATACAAATTGTGAGAAGAGATCACTCCTCCTAAACGCTTTTGGAACTGAATATTCAACCTATGGGTGAACTTCCTAGTTGAACAAAATTATAAGTCTATTCTTTGGTTGGCAGCTAAAATCCCTGACAAAATATGTTGATTAATTGTATTTTGGAATTCAAGTATGGTGGAAGTTTGTTGGACAACTTGATTAATGGTGATTAATGGTGGCAGCAGTTTGTACTTGATTGGCCATAGCCACTCCAGCCGTAACCGCTGCAGCAGCAGATACCGCCATGGCTGTCACTATAGCCGCTGTGATTCCAAAATCTCTGCGGACTCTAAGTAGCTCAACAATAGGGAATTTATCAGGATCCGCAGTGACCGGGATTGGGACAAAAGTTGGAATTTTCATAATCACTGCTACAGTCCAGGAACCATTCCAACACTCAGATAAGAGACAGGTAGTATGAGAACAATCCAGCATCCCCGACGAGGTGGCCTCAGCCAAAAGGAATAAGAAGGGGGATTGGACACAGACCACTGCAGGAGGCAATGTGGCATTATACAACAGAGAGTTGAATGAAACAGATGTAAGTCTATTACCTTGTTCACTTTCCCTAAGAGTACCAGAAATATTAGCCAGCCAACTTTTGGCTCCTAGCAACTGAGCCAGTGCAGAAATATCGGCTGAAGCCCCCTTTTCATTGGAAATCAGCCATTGAAACCAGGACCAACCTACTCCTGTAGAGGAGCTGGCACTATTGTTAAAGTTATAAACATACCTATTAAGAGAGGGGGAAAGGAAGAAACCTTTAGCAACTTGATGTTTCTCCCAAGAATGATCCTGACAAGGCATAAATGTTGGGGGGAAACCAAGATTAGGGGAACAGTAAGGAGAGGCCTTGAAATGAGTGGCATTATAAATACTACTAGAGAAAGGAGGCACTGGGATTAGTACCTCGGAGATAATAGCCAAGGTAGTTATGTTAAGAGCAGAGCTGCTGTTTGCGGGGGTCTCTGAGCCTGATTGCTTCCCCGAAGCTACCTTGCTCAATACAGCACTGATAATGCTTCCTGAGACCTGATTGGACCGCAATGGGTCCTCCCAGTTAGTCAAATTTTTGGTCTTAAGGCTAATGCAATTAGCGTTTCTAAGGCTGAAACAAAAAACTCCTGTGAGATTAACTTGAGATTGATTAAAAATTCTCTCCATGTCCCCTCTAGGAGAGGCACAGGGAGCAGACATCTCACATGAGGTTGAAAAAAGAGTGAGGAGGACACTAGAATTACCATGAACCGGCATCGGCATTGGCCAGGCCCATGCCACTGCCCACCACCGCATTGGTGTCGCCTGTGCCATCGGCACCAGCACCAGAGCCAGAGCACTTAGCAGAATGAAGATCTTCATCACAGGATTGTTGTGGTATCTCTTGTTGCTGGTCAGTTGATGTCGAGACTCTTCTTGTCAAGCGTTCAGGGACCCACAACGGTTCCGTACGATCCTGGGGAAAAACACATACAGATCCTCGTGCCCATGTCAGCACGGGGTCAGGCCCGTTCCATTGCCCCGTAAGAACATCCTTCCACTTAACATAGCCAATCACAGAGGGCTGAGGGGACACATGTCTATCGGCCGCAGAGCGACCATGAATATCCAAATTCAAAAAATTAATGGTAAATAGAGCTAAGGACAGGCGTTCTTTAGGAGTGTGTTCAGCTCCTATTCCCCCTTTTTGTTTTTGTAAAGTTTCCTTTAAGGTGCGATGAGCACGCTCAACAATGTCTTGTCCTTGAGGATTATAAGGCAAACCATAAGTAAGTTGCACTCCCATAGTAGAACAAAAAGCTGTAAATTGTCTGCCAGTATAAGCAGTTCCATTATCAGTCTTAAGGGATGCAGGTGCACCCCATGCTGCCCATGCCTCTAAACAGTGAGTAATGACATTACGTGCCTTTTCTCCCGATAAAGCAGAAGCATGGATAATTCCAGAGCACATATCAACGGAAACATGCACATACTTAAGGTTACCAAAGTCAGGTATATGTGTCACATCCATTTGCCAAACAATCAATGGCTTTAATCCCCGTGGGTTTACTCCATAATTAGGGGGATGAAGAAATGTGACACAATGGGGACATTGCAATACTATCTGCCGAGCATCTGCTCTTGAAATGGAAAAACGCCTGCGCAGCGTTAATGCATTAACATGGAAGTTTTGGTGAAACAACTTAGCCCCCTCTAAGGAGGAAGCCAAGCATATCAATTGACCTCTAGTGGCTAAGTCCACACAGGCATTACCTTGGGATAACGGACCAGGAAGAGAGGTGTGAGCCCTGATATGCATTGGATAAAAAGAAGCAGTGCGGTTAGAGATAAGCTGTTGAAGATGAGTAAAGTAATCAGACACATTGTGGGCATCACTAATAGTTCCCACCGCCTCCAGGACTTTTAGTGCTTGTACCACATAGCTGGAGTCCGAAATAAGATTAAAAGGAAAAGAACACTGTTTAAAAACTTCAATAACAATTTGTAGTTCTACCCATTGTGGATTTCCAGGAGCAAATTGATGCTGGATAGGGGGAGAGTCATTAATTATGTAGGCTCCAATTCCAGACTTGGAACCATCAGTAAAAATGTTAACAGCCCCCGTGTTTGGGCATGGAAAGCTCTCCTCGAAACACCCCCACCGTACGGCGGCGGGTCCGGAGGATCATTTTTTTTTTTCTTCTGAGCTCCTGTTTATTTTTGTTCCCTTCTCCCATAGTTAGACTTCCTAGCTGCTGAGACAGTTTCCTGAGCTCCTCCTCCTCATCGTCCTCCTCTTCTGACCCACTTTTGCATGGGAGTGTGCGCAGTGTACTGAGATCTGGATTCAAGCGTTTCCTCCCCCATTTCTCGCTCTGCACATTCCCTTCCTCCTGATATATTTCACTCCGTGCCAGAGACAATCGCCTCCTCACCTGTTTCTCGCTCCGCACACTGCCATCCTCCTGAAATACGTCACTGCCTGCCGGAGATAATTGTTTCCTCCCCTGTTTCTCGCTCCGCACACTCCCACCCTCCTGAAATACCTCACTGCCTGCCATTTCTGATCTTTCTTCATGTAATTTCTCTAAAACATCTTGTCCTTTAGTAAGTGCTTCCTGACATCTGCCATCTGCGAGGCAACTACGGATCATCTTCCAAAGGGGTATCACCCCACCATCTAATATGCCCTGCTCAGAAGCAAAGTCAAGATCTGTGCCTAACTTATCCCAGCTAGGTAGAGTGAGGCTACCCGAGAACGCGAACCACGGTGCAACAATATCTGTCTTCTGTAAAAATCTCTGTAAAGTACTACGTTTCACTTCTAGGCCCTTGGAACGTAACAGGTTATCTAGGGCCAGGAGAAGCGGACTTGAAGATACGGCACCCATGACACAACAAAAGACACACAAAAAACAAAAGTGAAAGTAAGAGCGAAAGTACACAGTGCAGCTGCAATAAGATGTAATGCTCTCTCTGGCTTTACAGAGGAGCTGCCGCTTTGATAGCGGGTCCCAATTACCTAGGACTAATCTCCGCTTTGATAGCGGGTCCCAATTACCTAGGACTAATCTCCGCTTTGATAGCGGGTCCCAATTACCTAGGACTAATCTCCGCCTTGATAGCGGGTCCCAATTATCTGGGACTGATCTCCGCTTTGATAGCGGGTCCCACTTATCTAGGACTGATCTCCGCTTTGACCACGGGTCCTACTTACCTGGGACTAACTGGTTCACCACCCCTGACTGCTGAAAGTTCTGGTTCCCGGGTTTTCAGCACCACTTGTCGCGACCCCTTGCCTGCAAGGAAGACGCAACTCAGGAATCTTCTTTCAGCAGTTTATTCAGGCCTTGATTAAAGTATCTTTTTGTGACCCCCCTCTCTACTGGCGAGCGCCCAAGCACAGCCTAATAAAGTCTCCCACGTACCAATCTTAAGCCGCTGCGTGGATCTTTCTTATAGGGTGGCAAGGGATAGCGTGCCAACTCTCCACAAAAGAATTTGTTTATCACAGGCCACAGTGGAAGCCGGCGCCATCTTCTAATGGTGGCCACAATCTACAACAATGGCTTACCACAATAGGACATATATTTCATCAACAATTTCGCAATTTTATAGGCATTTGTTTAACTTTCAATCGCTTCCTGCTTCAGAACACATGTATTCCTCAAGGTTTCTTGACTGGTCTTTTCATGAGACTTCTTTCCAAACAAATTATTTTCGATTTCCATAATCAATTTGAAGCAAAACTCACACACTTTTCATGATAAACCAAAATCCTCATATTTCCATTAAATGTATAATGGGTTGGAATGAATGATTGTATATTAATATAAGATTTCTTATATATTTTCACATTTATTTCAATCTATTATTTCAAGTTGAAACCAGTTTTATTATTTATTCACAGTATGGTCTATTCATGCATTTCCTCTGTATTCATAGACACAGGGTGTACCTTTTTGTAGCCCCAATACAAATTTATACGTCTTCAAAATATTGCTTCCAGAAATAGTGGAAGAAATACTCATGTCACCTGATCTACATATACATTTCATCACAGTAATATTCTGGACACAAAATTCAAAGGTCACACTTATGATTCTACCAAATCCTAAATAGAAAGTGAACATGGATTACTAAAATCATCCATGTCCAGGGTGCCTTATGCTCTCAAATGTCAATCCTATTGGTGACTGCATATTTGTTTCTTTCTAAGATTATATGCTCAACCTCAACCCTGTTGAAAATATCTAATCCTATCACTCACTTTATACTTTGCCTGATTTCCTAATGTCTCTATTGATATCTGCATTCCTACATATTTTCCCCACTTCATCATTGTTGGAGACCGTCCACATGTGCTGTTATTTAAATTCACTCTCTAACTGAAACCCTATTGCTAAATAACTTTTGGTCCAAATCCTATACTCATTGTTCTTCTGATACTTACCGACTATCTTCCTGATCCTACTGACTATCTCTGTTTGAGGGGATGTTCTCTTCTACAATCAATAATCCAAGGTACAAGTTCCTATGCCATTGTATATCAATTTATCTGACATATCTGTGCAGAACGTAATTCAAGCTAAGTAATCCAATCAAGGACCCAATGACTTTCTGGACTTCAAATCTTACCTGGATTTCTGTTTTCATACTTATATTTCACCTATATATTCTTGTAAGTATCGCAGTTGCACAATACCATTATACATCCCGTAGAATGATTCCTAACCCAAATCGAACTGGTTATTAAGCCTAACCATACACTGTTCCCTCAATCTAACATTACAGAAGAGCTGGAACAGAGTTGGTCTTACAATGCAGGGATGGAGGGGATCTTCCACCTACTTAGAACCTCAATGGTCCATGCAGAAATTATCCCTGGAAAACATGTAGGCAGGTATGAAGAACCTGAGAGAGCAAAGGTCATCTTCCATGGCAAACAGCCAGGTCAGGATGAAGGGTTGTGTCTGAATCAGCCTCTCTCTTCTTAATGTAGAGAAGATGGACCAAACCAAGCCTGTGTGGAGAGCTGTTCCTGGGTGGCTATGTTTGATATACCATTCTAAATTGTGAAAATGTCACAGAAATTGGGGCAGCATCCATCTCATGGGACCCTTGCAAGCAACTGTTAGAGCAAAGTGGTTGCCAAGGCAGTGACCTCATTCAGTTCCTGAAAAAAGTGACCTCCCCTCACTTCCTTTGTAATGGAACACTCTGAACTTTGGAACCAGGAAGCTAGGCCCCCAGAGCCAGTCCCAGTCACAGTTGGCACACTTGATTGTATTTACCAAGGACAGAGTCAGTATTTATTGGTACCAACTGATGTGAGGATGGCCAAATGCCAGGAAAGCTATGAAGATGGCTGTTTCCTGAGAAAGCAGGTAGTTGTTCTAGCAAAGACACCAGATCTGAGAAAGTACAGGCCATTTCGGGGGAACATAGTATGGCCCACCAGTCAGAGGAAACTCCGGATAATCAAAGACCTACTTCTGGGAAGGAGGTGCTTTGTGGGTGTGGGTGTGAGTTTGTGGTTTTGTCACATGTTCTGAGAATAGGTAGGAATAGTGGATTGTTTGTTTTTGAGTGGATTGTTTCTAGAAGGTCGTTTGACACTGCGAGGGTTTCAAAAAGTGTATCCCACAGTGTCCGTGGTTGTTGACATTTGAAAAGAGAATGCATCAATGGAAGTGTCCTGTCTAGTAGAAAGCTTCCCAGCATTCATCCTGTGCAATTGATGAATGGACTGCAGCTTGCCTTATGAATGGACAACACCTACTATCTTCCTAAGCTCCAGTTTTCTTCCTGAATTCTGGCCACTCTCCAGAATAGTCTCATTATTTGGTGTCCAAGATATGTACTGCCTCCAAGATTTGTTACATGGCCATGTACTGGATAGCTGAAGGCAATGGGAGCATCTCAGAAAACTCAGATATCAGTGTGACCAGTAAAGTCTCAGTGGAGAAACCCTGCTTTGGGCCTTTTGCTAACCTATTGTTCTGTTGCCCTGAATGTCAGGAATTTCTTTGCCTCAGGCAACCCCTTTGTAAATCCTGAAGAAAACAGTTTTCAAATGAAAATGAATGGGCATCACCTGTGGCTGTTTGCTTAATTGCTTAAAAAGGGATGTGTCTGAATCAGCCCCTTGGCCCTATGTGAGGCTGGGGCTTAGATTCTCGGCACCTGATGGATCTACAGAAAGATCCCATCTGTGAATCCAAAACCAAAATGGCCAAAAGAGCAGTCAATGTGGATGAAGTCTCTTGCCTTCCTCTGTAAGTCCTGACCTCTATCAAGTGAGAATAGATATCATTTGGGTCAAATGAGTTCTTCAAAGCCCTGCAGAGGCTAATGCATAGGTGCTTGGATTTTCTCATGACTCCAATTCACACAAAGGAATTTATACTCAACAATCAGTAAGAGTCAAAATGGAGAAGCAGAGCAGTATTAAGGGCAGGCCTATTTGATCACTCCTGGTTCACAGGAAGGGTGTCCAGGCCAACCTGACTTTAGGCAATTGAGGGGTAAGTGAGCTTATTTTGGACACTGTCTTGGGCTGCACCCCTCATGGAAACCTGCAGCAAGAGGTTATGATGAGTTTCTCTATGGCAGAAGATGAGGGTCATGTGGGAGTGTTTTGGTTTCAATTGTGGTCATTTGTGTGTCAGTGGAATAGGCCACTAATGAGATTCGCCCTTGTAAACTGAGATCTAGCCAACTCCTTGGGAAAAATTGCCTGTGAGAGGTCTCCAGAGCTTTTATTGAAATGAGCTTCCTCACCATTTAATGGTTCCTGAATGAATTGAAACCCACAGTGCTTCCAACTTCATCATTGAAAAGTGGCTACATAAATACCATGAAATTTTTGCCATTCCAATGACCAGGTGGCACTGGAGAACCTTTCATGTCCTTTTGCTCATCATGAGTGTACCAGACAGTGCCTTGATTGTCTGGGTTTCATGAAAATGATGTAGAATAGAAATGCCAGTAACTTGTAGCCTACTGAATAGTGGGCCTAGAGCGGTGGTGTGCAGGTGTGTGATAAAACATCTCTTGTGGGGCCATGTGGATCTGCCATTGCTTCGAAAGGGCTTGAGACTGACATGGTGCATCCAGCAGAAACTTATATGTCTGAAACCTCTCCATGTAAAGGCATCTTTTTATATGCAGATTTTCAGGGCAATGTTCAGAATCAGGTTGCTATGGTCAAGGGGGCAATCTATGTGGGATAGAATCCTGGTTGGTGAATTCTCCTGCAGACTCTGACCCACCACACATGACAGAACTCCCTTCAGCACTGGGTCTCAGTTGAACTCGTTTTATTTAGTGAAACAAATACCAAACTCCCAGTGCAGCGGCAAGAAACACCATGAAATGTGGAGGATGATCAAATGGCTTCACAGTCCACACAGGAGACACTTAGCCTTAAGTGGCCACAGTTTACCTACAAAGAGTAAATTCAGCACTGCCTCCTTATGTCTTTTGGAAAATAAGAAACCATGTCCTCCAGGTTACATAGATCCAGACACAGCTTTGATGCTTTCACTAGAAATGAAGCTAAAGCTCCTGACAAAAACATATATTTCAAGGATCTTCTAGCTTTCAGAGTCTGTGTTGAAATATCAGCTGTTATCCTGATTGGTTTACCCCTAAATGTAATCTGCTTCCTTTCTCTTGTAGCTTTTAAAATTCTCTCTTTATTCTGTATGTTGGGTATCTTCATTATAATGTGTCTAGGTGTGGATCTCTTATGATTTTGCACATTCGGCGTCCTGTTGGCTTCTAGGACTTGGGAGTCTGTCTCATTCTTCAAGTCTGGGAAGTTTTCTCATATTATTTCATTGATTACATTGCTCATTCTTTTGGTTTGGACCTCTATACCTTCCTGTATCCCAATGACTCAAAAGTTTGGTCTCTTTATGTTATCCCATATTTCTCGGATATTCTGTTCATGGTTTCTTAACAGTCTTGCTGAGCTGTCTATGTTCTTTTCAAGTTGAAATACTTTGTCTTCATTGTCTGATGTTCTATCTTCTAAGTGTTCTACTCTGATGGTAGTATTCTCAATTGAGTTTTTAAGTTGGTTTATTGCTTCCTGCATTTCTAGGATTTCTGTTTGTTATTTTTTACAACTTCTATCTCCCTGTATAATTGATCTTTTGCTTCTTGGATTTGTTTGTGTAATTCATTGTCGAAGTGATCTTTCATTGTCTGATTTTGCTGTCTAATGTCTTCCTGGAGACTCCAGATCATCTGAAGCATGTATATCCTGAGTTCTTTATCTGACATTCCATCTGCTGCAGCTATTAACTCTTCTAAATTTGTGTTGACCTGCATTGCTTGTGGTCCTTTTTTCTTTGTCTTTTCATACGGCTCGCGTTTCTTTCTGCTTGGTGAAACTGTTGTGATATTGAAATTTTCCCCCTATATATTTATATTGCTCTTGTATATTTGAAAAATCTTCCTTGCAGGGGCGGGGGGTGGCTGTGCTGCTCCTCCAATTGGGGTGATCTATCTACCACGCTGATGGGCCGCTGGGCCTGTTCTCCTGATCGGTCGCAGGTCTGCCTACCATGCAGGCGTGGGAGGCGGCTCTGCTCTGCCCCTCCTCCAATTGGTGTGACGTGTCTACCACACCCGTGGACCCCTGGGGTGTTCTGCCGATCGGTCGCAGGTCTGCCTACCTTGGAGGCGCGGCCGGCGGCTCTGCTCTGCCCCTACTCCAATTGGGGTGACGTGACTACCACGCCGGCGGGTGGGTGGGCCTGTTCTGTGGTCGGTCACAGGTCTGCCTACCTTGAGGGCATGGGCGATGGATCTGCTCTGCCCCTACTCCAAATGGGTGAAGTGTCTGCCATGCTGGCAGGCCGCTGGGCCTCTTCTGCTGGTCAGGTGCAAATTTGTCTACCTTGAGGGCGCGGGTGGTGGCTCTGCTCTGCCGCTACTCCAATTGGGGTGTCGTGACTACCAAGCCGGTAGGTTGCTGGGCCTGTTCCGGGCACGTGCAAAGATTCTGCTCTGCCCCTACTCCTATTGGGATGACGTGACTACCATGCCAGTGGGCCACTTGGATTGTACTAGGCGCGGGAGAAGGCTCTGCTCTGCAACTACTCCAATTGAGGTGACGTTACTACCACGCCTGCTGGTCACTGGGCCTGTTCTGGGCACCTGCGGCGGCTCTGCTCTTCCTCTATTCCAACTGGGGTGAAGTGATTATCATGCAGGTGTGTCGCTGGGCCTGTTCCGAGCATGGGCAGCGGCTCTGCTCTGCCCCTCTGGCTTGATGAAAAAGTGAGAGAGACTCGGGTGTTTGTGACTCACTTTCTTTACCAGGAGACTAACTGTTTCTGTAACCGCTGGTATCAATGAAGTTATCTCCTCTGCTGCTTTCTGATGACATCAGATCTCTGCCATGTTGGTATCCCATGCAAAAGGCAGCATTTCGTTCCCTTTGCTGGGTGACCAATGCAATGGGTGAGTCCTGACTTGCCCTCACAAGCCCCGTCTCAATCCTGTTGCCACTGCCTATGAAGGCTCGGTTGATATTTACCTCCACATTATTCAGCAAGACCCGGACCGGGAAGCAGTTTCCACGGGTTCTTTAGCCCTGAGCAAGATCAGTTCGGGGAGGCCAAATTTGGCCGCTCTGGGCTCAGTGTATGTTCTAATAGGAGCAGGCTCCAAGACGCAGTTTCTGCGGGTTCTTTAGCACTGAGCCTGAGTAATTTGTCTGCGAGACAAAGGTGAATGGCATCCTGAAATTACCTGTTCTATAGCTGAATGAGCTGCGATCAGTCGAAAACAGGGATGGTGACATCAGCTCTTCAAGATGGTGGACGCTGGCTTCCTCTGTGGTCTGACCGGTATGGAGAACGGAATTGGACCGCATCTATCCCCGTCTCAATCCCAGAATTCAGCACTGAGCACAGTAATTGCATAGATGGCAGGAGCCCATAGAATCCGCACCACTGTATATTTGCGATGCTATCTCGTCGTTTCCCAGTGCGCGCCACAGACACTAGCTGCAGGGCAATTTGCTGAATAAGCAGCATGACCCTCCGTGCGGACAAATCACTCGCGTTTGAGCCCCCGTAGCTGATCCTCGTGAGATGGATATATGTCCACTAGGTTGTGGAGCACCCCAAATTTGCTGGAAATTCCTAACAAGATAGGTTTTAGCCGTTCTAACTCATCATTCTCCCGCACAGTGACGCGGTACATGGGGGTAATGCACTCCATTCGCCGCCATCATGTGATCCCCCAAAGTTAGTTTTCAGTACTAGGAAAAAAATATGTATTTCAGGTGGATGAATATTTCTGAGAATATTCTTGTGAAAAGTTGATTATAAATCCACATACATGAATATGAATGAATTTAGGGAGGGTATAAAAAAATATACTAAATATTTTTAAAAATCTGGAGAGTGAATATATATATATATATATATATATATATATATATATATATATACACACAGACACACACACACACACACACACAGACATTAAAAAGTAGCATTATGTATGTGAATTGAAATTCACCATGAAATATATATCATCCACAGATCCAAAAATATTAATTTTAATGTACATGGATTTATGTTGTTCAACTAAGAAGCTCACACATATGTTGAATTTTCAGTTCCAACAGCATTAAGTAGGAGTGATCTCTTCTCACAATTTGTATCTGCCAAGCCAGCCACCTCACCAAATGTACGACTGATACCAGGTAGAATTCTATATGTGCTTATAAAAATACATGTGATGAATAGGCTACAGAGAAAGGGAGACAGTTATTCACATATTTGTTAACTTTTAAAACACATGGAGAACTATTTCAATTAAAATTCGCTAGATTTATAACACCTACCATTTATCATATGAAAGGCAAGTCCAATTATACACCATGCCTCCTGTGAACCTCTTGTATTTGTATTCTGTTTGGGTTATTATTCTCCATCAAATTAGGATAAGAAGTCAAAGTCTAGTAGGGTATGTGTTAGTGTCAGGGATTCAGTATTTCGAATGGAAAATTGGAAAATGTATCCAATGTGTATGCAAATATGTGCTACACAAATATCTTCCCACTCTCATTCAGAACAATGCCTTGACATTACCTTCGCCCTACATAAGACACAATTAGAGGAGAAGATTTAGAAAATCTGTGAATACATATGTGGAATGGAAAATGCTCAGAAGTTCACAAATTTGGAAGTGGTAGAGGAGTTTCCAAAAGGGACAGGGTAATCACTCCAAAAACATGAAGTTCTGCCAGCTTAACATCTGAAGAAACTGCCTCTGAGGTTGGGCAATGAAATATATGCTGTTGTCAGAAGCATTAGCTTCATATGTAGTGAGACCATCAAATCTGGTTCTGCATCTATGTCACCTGGAGGACATAGTTTCTTATTTTCCAATGAACATGAGGCAGCAGTGCTGAATTTTCTATTTGTAGGTACACTGTGGCCACTGGTGTCTCCCCGTGTGGACTGTAAATTCATTTGGTCATCCTCCACTTTCGTGGTGTTTCTTGCTGCTGCACTGGGAGTTTGGTATTTGCTTCATTAAATACAAGGGTTCAACTGGGACACAGTGCTGAAGTGAGTTCTGTCAAGTGTGGTGGGTCAGGTTCTGAAGGAGAATGCACCAACCAGGCTTCTATCCCACATAGCTTGCCCCATTGACCATAGCAACCTGATTCTGAACATTGCCCAGAAACCTCTCCATATAACAATATGCTTTTACATATAAGGTTCTACTGACTGCAAAATGTCAGTCACAATCCATTTGGAAGCCAAAGGCAGATCCACATGCCCCCACCACAGATGTTTTATCACACACCTGCCAACCACTGCTCTAGTACAACTACTCAGCATGATCCAACTTACTGGAATCTCTGTTCTACACCATTTTCATAAAACCCAGTCAATCAGGGCACTGTCCTGTATACTCATGATCAGCAACAGGACATCCAAATGTTCTCCAGTGCTACCCGGTCATGGGAATTTCAAAAATTTCATGTTATTGATCTAGCCAATTTTCAAGGATGAAGTTGGAGGCACTGTGGATTTCAATTCAATCAGAAACCATTAAATGGTGAGGAAGCTCATTTCAATGAAAACTCTGGAGAATTCTTACAGGCAAGGCTTCCAAAAGTGCCCAAAAGTCAGATTAAGCCAGGCCCATTGAGGTCTACAATGTATGGTCCATGTGTGTTTTGACTCTCAAATATGGCTGCCAAGTCTTTAAGAATAATATCATGTGATATCCTGGCTGAGATTCCCTGTCCTCTGTGGAAAGTCAACTTGGGCTTAGATGTCACTTTCCAAAGGCAACTCTCATGCATGGCCATTTAAAATTCCAACACAATTCCTGGCAATAATTCTCTGAGATCAGTAAAGAACTCAGTCTCTAAGGGGCATCACACCAGAGTGCAAGCCTAGTTTGACCCAGTGATCTCTTCCAACCGCCAGACACATGTCCACAATTAAAACCAAAACACTCTCACATGGCCCTCATCTTCTTCCATATAGACACTCATCATATCCTCTGGCTGGAGGTTTCCATTAGTGACGCAGCCCACGACAGTGTCCAAAATAAGCTCCCTGCCCCTCATTTGCCTAAAGTCAGGGTAGCATGGACTCTCTTCCTGTGAACCAGGAGTGATCAAATAGGCCTGCCTTTAATATTGCTTGGCTTCTCCAACTTGAGGCCTTCTAGCTTTGGGGTTTAGATTCTTTAAGTGAATTGGAGTCATGAAAATCAAGCCCCTATGGCCTAGCCTCTGCAGGGCTTTGAAGAACACATTTGACCCAAAGGATCCCTATTCTCACTTGATGGATATCAGGAACCTACGAGAGGAAGGCAAGAGAGTTCATCAAAAATATATGATCTTTTTGCCATTTTGGTTTTGGATGCACACATGGGATCTATCTTTAGATCCATCAGGTGATGAGAATCTAAGCCACAGCCTCACACAGGGCCAACAGGCTGATTCAGACATATCCCAATCCTAAGCAATTAAGCAAAGAGCCACAGGTGATGCCCATTCATTTCCATTTGAAAACTCTTTTTTTCAGGCTTCACAAAGTGGTGGCTTGAGGCAAAAAACTTCCTGACATTCAACAGAACAATAGTTAAGCAAAAGGACCAAAGCAGGGTTTCTCCACTGAGACTTTCCTGGTCAACAGATATCTGAGATTTCTGAGATGCTAGCCATTTCCTTCAGCTATCCATTACATAGCCATGTCACAGATCTTGGAGGTGGTACAAATCTTGGACACAAAACCATGATACTATTCTGGAGAGTGGCCAGAATTGAGAGAGAAAACAGGAAATTAGGAAGCTTGTAGGTGTTGCCCATCCGTAAGGCAAGCCAGAGTCCACTCATGAATTGGGCAGGATTAATGCTGGGAATCTTTCTACTAGACAGGACACATCCATTGATGCATTGTCTTTTCTAATGTCTACAACAATGGACTCAGTGGGATACACACACATAGAAACACTCACCTTGTCAAAGGACTTAATAGAAATATTCCACTCCATACCAAATAAACCACCTTTCCTACCTATTCTCAGAACATGAGACAAAACCACAAACTCACACCCACACCCACAAAGGCACCTCCTTCCCCCTAGTAGGTCTGTGACTCCCCGGAGTGTCCTCTTACTGGTGGGCCATACTATGTTCCCCGGAAATGACCTCTTCTGCCTCAGATCATGTCTTCTTGGCCAACTCTGTGAAGTTCTCAAGAGTCAGCGGTGAGACACTACCTGCTTTCTCAGGAAAAGCCCCTCTTCACAGGTTTCCTGGCATTTGGCCATCCTCACATCTGTAGGTACCAAGAAAGACTGACTCTGTCCTTGGTAATTCCAAACATGTGAGACCACTGGGACTAGAACAGGGACTGTCTCTGGGTGCCTGGCTTCCTGGATCCCAAGTTCAGAGAGTTCCCTCACCAAGGAAGTGAGGTGAGATCACTTCCTTCAGCATCTGAATGATGTCACTGCCTTGGCAACCACTTTGTCCTAACAGTTGCTTCCAAAAGTACCATGAGGTGGAGGCTGCCCCGATTTTCATGGGACACTTTCTCTAGTTAGAATGCTGTATCAACCATAAGCACCCGGAAACAGCTTCCACACAGGACTGGTTTGGTCCATGTTCTATACATTAAGAAGAGAGAGACTGATTCAGACACAACCCTTCATCCTTACCAGAATGATTGCCATGGAAGATGACTTTTGCTTTCTGAGGTACTTCATAGCTGCCTTCATCTTCACCAGGGATCATTTCTGCATGAACATTTGAGTTTCTCAGCAGGTGAAGATCCCCTGGATTCCTGTAGTTTAATACCCACACAGTTCCTGCTCTCCTGCAAAGTTAGTGTATGGTTAGGGTTAATAATATTTTCGATTTGGGTTAGGAATCATTCTGCAGGATGAATAATGGGATGGGAACCTGCGATATTTATAAGAATATATAGGTGAAATATATGTATGAAAACGGGAATCTAAGAAAGATTTGAAGCCCAGAAGGGCATTGGGCCCTTGGTTTGGATACTTAGTGTTGAATTATGTTCTGTACAATTGTCTCAGTTAAATCGAAATACAATGGCATAGGACCTAGTACCTTGGATGATTGAATGTAGAAGAGAACATCCAGTCAAAAAGGGATAGTCGGTAGGATTAGGAAGATAGTCAGTAGGTTTAGGAAGAAGAGTGAGTATATGATTTGGAATAAAAAGCTTCTTTAGCAATAGGGTTTCGTTTAGAGAGTGAATGAAAATGTAAGCACATGTGAAGAGTCAGCCAAAATGATGAACTGGGGAAAATATGTAGGAAAGCAGGTGTCAATAGAGACATTACGAAATCAGGCAATGTATAAAGTGAGTGATAGGATTAGACATTTTCAACAGGCTTGAGTTTGAATATATAATCATAGGAAAAAACAAATATGTCGTCATGAATGGGAATGACATTTGAGAGCATTAGGCAACCTGGACATGGATGCTATTAGTTATCAACATTCACTTTCCTTTTAGGCTTTGGTACAATCATAAGTGTGACATTTTATTTTTTTTTTGTTCCGAATATTACTGTGATAAAATGTATATGTAGATTAGGTGACATGAGTATTTCTTTCACCATTTCTGAGAGCAATAATTTGAAGATGTATACATTAGTATTAGGGGCACAAAGAGGTGTAACCTGTTTCTATGAATATAGAGATAATGCATGAATAGACCATACTATGAATAAATAACATAACTGATTCCACTTTAAATAATGGATTGAATTGATATGTGAAAATATATAAGAAATCTTATATTGATATACAATCATTCATTCCAACCAGTTATATATCTAATGGTAATATTAGGATAATGGTTTATGATGAATGGTGTTTGAGTTTTGCTTTATAAGTAGATGATGTTAAACAAAAATAATGTGTTTGGAAAGAAGTCTCATGAAAAGACTAGTCAAGAAACATGGAGGAATGCATGTGTTCTGAATCAGGAAGTGATTGATCGTGAAACAAATTCCTATAAATTTTCTAATTTGTGACTGAAATATATATCCTATGATGTGCATAAACTGAAGACATAGTAACGTACAAGTGTTGAATAAAAATGAAAGTCAAAATACACATCATGTCCCCTAGGAATCTACTTGCATTGATTTTAAACTGGCTAAGTAACTGTAGAAATATTAGGGTTTGTATGCACCATTCACTGAATTTAGTTTTCAGTACTAGGAAACAATATGTATTGCAGGTGGATGATTATTTCTGAGAATAATATTGTGGAAAGTTGATTATAAATCCACAGATATGAATATGAATGAATTTAGGGAGTGTATAATAAGACACATATATTTCATATTTTATATTTTGAAAAATCTGGAGAGTGTATATATATATATATATATATATATATATATATATATATATATATATATATACACACACACACACACACACACACACGCACATGCACAGATATTAAAAAGTAGCAATACAGGAGATCCATTATGAAGGCAGGCATGGAGAAATCAAGTCTATGATCTCTTCAGCTGCACGGGCATAGGGAGTCGTAAACTGTCTAAATGCTGTTTGCTCAGAATCACTAGGCAATGTTGACCTGTTGTGAATCTGGGGCGAACAGTCTGGGCCCCTCAGAACACACACAGAGCCCGGATTGGCTGCATTCAAGCTTAGATTCGTCTGGTTTTTGTGACTCAGCACTAACGTTCCCGCTGAAATAACTGGTCGGTCTTTCTGAATTGACAGAGTTAAAAGACAACTGAGCCTTCATAGGCAGTGGCCACAGGATTGAAATGGGGCTTGGGAGATATAGTCAGGACCCACCTGTTGCATTGGTCACCCAGCAAAGGGAACGAATGGTCACCATTTTAATGGGATACGACCATGGCAGAGAACTGACATTACAGGCGGAGGAGATAACTTCATTGAAACCAACGCGACAAGTGTATAATCCCATTGCCATCTCTCTCAAAACCATGGGGAAACCTCAAGGGCCCTTCCCAGCTCTGCCGTAATGGCCCCTCCCAGGTCTCCCAGGAGCGCGATAGCCAGACCTAGGGAATCAGGATTGGCTCGGGACTCGCGGCGTGGAATTCCCGGCTACCACTCCCACCAGTGCTGACAATTGAGGTCTCTTACACCACCTACCGGGGGCATGGCTCCCGGAGGACAAGAAAATTCGCTGGGGGTTCTCAGGCCAAAGCTCTACAAACTTAGGGTCTGAGGGAGGCAAACAGGGAGAGTGTGCCCAGGTGTTCATTAAAACAGGGCTACCAGGAGCAGAGGCCTGGCGTGTAACCAGTATTGTGGTGAGCGTCAAAGGTGAGCGGGGCCTGGCTTGAGGAAGCACAAGAGAAGGCCCTAGGCACTCAGGATTGGAGACCCGCCCAGTCTGGGAGGAAGAGCTGCTGCACAGTGATTGGTTCCCGCTAATTGAGAGGAGAATCGTGGCCCAGTGCACACAGCTCCACCTACTGGAAGAGAAGTAAATTGAACTCTAGGACTGCATGTATTAATATTATTATTTTATTTGTATGCTTTTCTTTTTCTTTGATTTTCATTTTTGTTGTTGTTCTTTAACTTTTTAAATGTTTTTATTTTTTTTTAATTTTTTATTTTATTATTATTATTATTATTTTAAATTTTAATTTTCATTTTTAAATTATCATTATTACTTAAAATTTTCTTTATTTTCTATTTTTTTCTTTTGTCTTTTCATTTCTTTTCAATTTTGTTATACCCCCTTCCTTGAATTCTACCTGTCTACTCTCATTCTCCTTAGTGACTTCTTCCCTTCCCTTCTAATATCTTTCCTTCCAAGCATCAAATAAATTTATAAGAGTAAGCAGTAACTCAGTAGTCAAACAGAACAAGTAACATGAGAAGCATAAAAAAGCAAGGAAGAAAAAAAGTGCAAACAATGAAGGACAGCCTAAATATTCAAGAGCATCTAGAGTCATCAGAAAAATGGTCATATAAAGAACTCAAGGAATACCTTAGACAGATAGAATGGAACCTTAAAGAGGATACGAGACAACAAAAACAGTGAAAGAACGCATTGAAAATGAATTACATAAACAGATAAAATAAGAAATTAAGCATCTTTATCAGGAGATAGAGATTATTAGAAAAATCAAACAATAATTCTAGAAATGAAGGAAATGATAAACCAAATTAAAAACTCAATTGAGAGTATCATTAACAGAGTGGAGCAAGTAGAAGACAGAATGTCAGATAATGAAGACAAAATATATCATCTTGAAAAAAACTCTAGCCAAGAAAGAAATGCTGTAAAAAATTATGAGAAAACATCCAAGAGATATGGGATAACATAAAAAAACAAACTTATGAGTCATCCGGAAAGAGGAAGGTACAGAGATTCAAACCAAGGGAATGAGTAACCTGCTGAATGAAATAATTAGAGAAAACTTTCCAGAAATAAAAATGGAAACAGATAAACAAATTGTAGATGCTTACAGGACACTGAGCACACAAAATCACAGTAGACTCATGCCAAGACACATTGTTATGAAGATATCCAATATACAAAACAAAGAGAAAATATTAAAAGCTACCAGAGAAAGGAGGCAGATTACAATCAGGGGTAAACCAAAAAGGTTAACAATGGATTTTTTTATCACAGATGCTGGAAGTGAGAAGATCCTGGAACAACGTACTTCAAACACTGAAAGACAATGGATGCCAACCAAGAATTATTTATCCAGCAAAATTAAGCTTAATGTAAGACAACGAAATAAAAATATTTCATGATAAACAAAAGCTAAAAGAATTTGCAGCCAGAAAACCAGCATTGGAAAGCATCTGGAGCAAAACACTACACAAGGAAGAAATGAAAATCAACAACGAAAACCATCAGTGGGAAGTGCCCCAGTAATGACAGAGGGCGGGGAAAAGCTAATCATGGAGAAACAATCTAATTTAAAAAAAAAGATATAGGCAAACATGGGTGGCAGTACAAACCATATATCAATAGTAACTCTAAACGTTAATGGCTTAAACTCTCCAATAAAGTGACATAGGCTTGTAACTTGAATTAAAAAAAAAAAACAAATCCAACAATATGTTGCCTCCAGGGGACACATATGAATGGAAAAGACATACACAAGCTGATGGTGAAAGATTGGGAAAATTTATACCATGCACACAGACCTCGTAAGCAAGCAGGGGTGGCCATCCTCCTATCAAATATAATCGACCTCAAGACTAATTTTAATCAAAAGGGATAAGGAAGGACATTATATACTGTTAACAGAAACCATTCACCGACAAGACATAACAATTATCAATATTCACGCAGCAAATAATGGTGCTGCGACGTTCATAAAACAAATTCTCCCAAAGTTCAAGAATCAAATAGACCACAATACAATAATTATGGGTGACTTCAACTCACCTCTCTCACCATTGGACAGATCCTCCAAACAAAAGTTGAATAAAGGAACTACAGAACTCAATATCACAATCAATACCCTAGACTTAACTGACATATATACAATATATCAACCATCATCAAGTGGATATACTTTTTTCTCAGCAGCACATGGATCCTTCTCAAAAATAGACCATATGTTATGCCATAGGGCAACCCTCAGTAAATATAAAGGGGAGGAGATAATACCATGAATTTTTTGTGATCATAATGGAATGAAACTGGAAACCAATGATAAAAGAAAAAAGAAAAAATCATACATCACCTGCAAAATGAACAATATGTTACTGAATGATCAATGGGCAACCCTCAGTAAATAAAAAGGGGAGGAGATAATACCATGAATTTTTTGTGATCATAATGGGATGAAACTGGAAACCAATGATAAAAGAAAAAAGAAAAAATCATACATCACCTGCAAAATGAACAATATGTTACTGAATGATCAATGGGTTACAGAAGACATAAAGGAGGAAATAAAAAAATTCTTCGAGATAAATGAAAATACAGACACAACATATCAGATTCTATGGGACACAATGAAAGAAGTTTTAAGAGGTAAATTCATCGCCTGAAGGTCATTCCTCAAAAAAAAAAAAAAAAAAAAAAAACAACAAATAAATGAGCTCACACTTTATTTCAAAGCCCTAGAAAAGGAAGAGCAAAACAACAGCAAATGTAGCAGAAGGCAAGAAATAATTAAAATCAGAGCGAAATTGAAACAAAAGAAACTATTGAAAAAATTAACAAAACTAAAAGTTGGTTCTTCGAAAAGATAAATAAGATCGACAGACCCTTAGCCGTGCTAACGAAGAGAAGAAGAGAGAGAACTCAAATTACTAACATACGGGTGAAAAAGGCAATATCACAACAGATGCAACATAAATACACAAGAAAATTAGAAATTATTTGGAAAACTGTATTCCAATAAAATAGAAAATAGTGAAGACATCGATAAATTTCTTAAGTCATATGATTTGCCCAGACTGAGTCATAAGGGAACACACAATTTAAACAGACCAATATCAATGGATGAAGTAGAAGAAGCAATCAAAAGACTACCAACCAAGAAAAGCCCAGGACCGGATGGGTATACAGCAGAGTTTTACAAAACCTTTAAAGAAGAATTAATACCAATACTTTTCAAGTTATTCAGGAAATAGAAAAACTGGGAGCTCTGCCAAATTCATTCTATGAGGCCAACATCACCCTGATTCTGAAACCAGACAAAGACACCTCAAAGAAAGAAAACTACAGACCAATATCTCTGATGAACCTAGATGCAAGAATCCTCATTAAAATTCTGGTGAATTGGATAGAAAGGCACATCAATAAAATTGTGCACCATGATCAACTAGGATTCATCCCTGGGATGCAAGCCTGGTTCAATATACGGAAATCAATAAATGTTATTCACAACATCATTGGACTTAAAGATAAGAACCATATGATCATCTCGATAGACGCAGAAAAACCATTCAACAAAGTAGAGCATTCCTTTATGTTCAAAACATTTTAAAAACTAGGGATAACAGGAACTTACCTCGACATTGTAAAAGTTATCTATGTTAAGCCTCAGGCTAGCATCATTCTGAATGGAGAAAAGTTGAAGGCATTCCCTTTAAAATCTGGAACAAGACAGGGATGTCCTCTATCACCACTTCTATTCAATATATTTCTCGAAAAAACTGGCCAGAGCAATTAGAGAGATGAAAGACTTTAAAGGCATAAAAATAGGAAAAGAAGAACTTAGATTATCACTATTTGCAGATGACATGATTCTATACATAGAAGACCCAAAAGGGTCTACAGAAAAAACTACTAGAACTAATAAATGAATGCAGCAATGTGGCAGGATACAAAATCAACATGCATAAATCAAAGGCATTTCTGTATATTAGCGACAAAACTTCTGAAACAAAAATGAGTCCAAACACTGCATTCCCAATTTCCTCAAAATAATTAAATACTTGGGAATCAACCTAACAAAAGAGGTGAAAGATTTATATAATGCAAACTACAGAACCCTAAAAAGAGAAATAGAATAAGATCTTAGAAGATGGAAAAATATACCCCGTTCATGGATAGCCAGAACTAACATCATCAATATGGCGATATTACCAAAAGTTCTCTATAGGTTTAATGCAATGCCAATCAAAATCCCAAAGGAATTTTTTGTAGAAATAGATAAAGCAATCATAAAATTCAAATGGAAAAATAAAAGACCCAGAATAGCAAAAGCAATTCTAAGCAGGAAGTGTGAATCAGGCAGTATAGCGATACCAGATTTCAAACTATATTACAGAGCAATCATAATAAAAACAGCATGGTACTTGTACGAAAACAGGTGGGTGTACCAATGTTACAGAATGGAGGACACAGAGACTAATCCAAAAAGCTACAACTATCTTATATTTGATAAAGGAGCTAATGGCCTGCAATGGAGGAAGGATAGCATCTTCATCAAATGGTGTTTGGTAAACTGAAAATCCATATGCAACAAAATGAAACTGAATCCCCTCCTCTCGCCATGCACAAAAGTTAACTCAAAGTGGATCAAGGAGCTAGATTCAAATCAGAGTCTCTGCGTCTGATAGAAGAAAAAGTTGGCTCTGATCTACATATTGTGTGGTCAGGCTCTGAATTCCTTAATAGGACACCCATAAAACAAGAGTTAATAACAAGAATCAAGAAATGGGACTTACTTAAACTGAATTTTTTTTTCTCAGAAAGAGAAACAATAAGAGAGGTAAATATGGAGCCTACATCATGGGAACAAATTTTTAGTCCTCACCCTTCACATGGAGCCCTAATATCTAGAGTATACAAAGTATACAAATAACTCAGAAAATTATACAATAAGATAACCAATAACCCAATGGGCCAAGGACCTGAACAGAAACTTCTCGGAGGAGGACATAGAATCAATTAACAAGTACATGAAAAAATGCTCTCCATTTCTAGCAGTAAGAGAAATGCAAATAAAAACAACCCTAAAATACCATCTCAATCCAGTGAGATTGGCAGGCATAATGAAGTCAAACAACAACAAGTGCTGGCGAGGATGTGGGGAAAAGGGTACTCTTGTACATTGCTGGTGGGACTGAAACTGGTGCAGCCAATTTGGAAAGCAGTATGGAGACTCCTGTGAAAGCTTGGAATGGAAGCACCATTTGACCCAGCTATTGCCCTTCTTGGACTATTCCCTGAAGACCTTAAAAGAGCGTACTACAGGGATACTGCCACATCAATTTTCATAGCAGCACAATTCACAATTGCTACACTGTGGAACCAACCCAGATGCCCTTCAATAGATGAATGAATAAAAAAATGTGACTTTAATATACTATGGAGGATTACGCAGCACTAAAATATGCTAAAATAATGGAATTTGCAGGGAAATGCATGGCACTAGAGCAGATTATGCTTAGTGAATCTAGCCAATCCCTAAAAAACAAATACCAAATATCTTCTTTGATATAATGAGAGCAACTAAGAACAGAGCAGGGAGGAAGAGCATGAAGAAAAGATTAACATTAAGCAGAAACATGAGGTGGGAGGGAAAGGGAGAGAAGAGGGAAATTGCATGGTAATGGAGAGAGACACTTATTGTTACACAAAATTACATATAAGAGGTTGTGGGAAAAAAAAAGGAGAGAAATGAATTACAGTAGGTATGGTAGAGAGAAAAGATGGGAAGAGAAGGGAGGGGGTATAGTAGAGTATAGGAAAGGTAGCAGAATACAACAGTAACTAATAGGGCATTATGTAAAAATATGGATGTGTAACTGATGTGATTCTGCAATCTGTATTTGGAGTAAAAATGGGAGTTCATACCCCACTTGAATCTAATGTATGAAATATGATATGTCAAGAGCTTTGTAATGTTTTGAGCAACCAATAAAAAAGTAGCGATATATATGCCAATAGAAATTCATCATGAAATATATATAATCCACAGATTGAAAAATATTAATTTTACTGAACATGAAATTATGTATAATGTTATTCAACTAGGATGCTCACCCATAGGTTGAATTTTCAGTTCCAACAGCGTTTAGGAGGAGTGATCTCTTCTCTCAATTTGCATCTGCCAATTCAGCCACCTCACAAGTGTATACGAGTGATATCAGGTAGGATTCTATATGTGCATATAAAAATACGTGTGCTGAATAGGCTACAGAGAAAGGGAGACAGGGATTCATATATTTGATAATTTTAAAAACACATGTAGAACTATTTCAACAAAAAATTGACTAGATTTATAACTCCTACAAAATATAATGCAAAAGGCAATTCCAACTATACACCATGCCTCCTCTGAACTGCTTGTATTTCTTTTCTTTTTGGGTTATTTTTCACCATCATATTAGGATCATTAGTCAGAGTCTAGTAGGGTATGGGTTAGTGTCAGGGATTCAGTATTTCAAATGGAAAATTGAAAAATGAATCCAATGTGTATGTAAATATGTGCTACACAAAAATCTTCTCACTCATATCCAGAACAATGCCTTGACATTACCTTCACCCAAGTAAGACACAATTATAGTAGAAAAGTGTGAAAATCTATGAATACATATATGGAATGGAATATCCTCGGTAGTTCACAACCTTGGAGGTGGTAGAGGCGTTTCCAAAAGTATAGGACAGGGTAAACACTCCACAAACAAAGAGCTCTGCTGGCCTAAGACTTCTTGGAATACTGCCTCTGAGGTTGGGCACTTGAAATATATGTTGTTGTCATGAGCTTTGGCTTCCTTTGTAGTGAGACCATAAAAGCTGGGTCTGCTTCTATGTGACCTGGACGACATGATTTCTTATTTTCCAATGAACATGAGGCAGCAGTGCTCAATTTTCTCTTTGTAGGTAAACTATGTCCACTGGAGGCTAAGTGTCTCCTGGTGGGGACTGTGAAGACATTTGATCATCCTCCACTTTTCGTGGTGTGTCTTGCTGCTACACTGGGAATTTGGTACTTGCTTCACACAATATAAGAAGTTCATCTGGGATACAGTGCTGGAGCGTGTTCTGTCACGTGGGGTGGGTTAGCGTCTGCAGGAGAATGTACCAACCAGTCTTCTATCCCACATAGCTTGTCCCAATAACCATAGCAACCTGATTATGAACATTGCCCTGAAACCTCTCCACATAACAAGATGCCTTTACCTACAAGGGAATGGGGGCTGCGTATATCAGTCACAAGCCATTTGTAAGCCGATAGCCGATCCACATGGCCCCACCTTGATGTTTCATCACATACCTGCCCACCACTACTCTAGGCCCACTACTCACCAGGCTCCAAATTCCTGGCATCTCGTATTCTACACCATTTTCATGAAACCCAGTCAAACAAGGCACTGTCTGGTATACACATGATCAGCAAGAGGACATCCAAAGTTTCTGCAGTGCCACCTGGTCATGGGAATTTCAAAACTTTTATGGTATTTATCTAGCAATTTTTCAAGGATGAAGTTACAGGCACTGTGGGTTTCAATTCATTCAGGAACCGTTAAGTGCTGAGAAAGCTCATTTCAATGAATGCTCTGGAGAACTTTAAAGTCAAGGCTTCTCAAAGAGTTGCCAACAGGTCACATGAAGCCAGGCCAATTGACGTCTACAATGTGAGGTCCATGTGTGTTTTGAATCTCAACTATGGCTACCAAGTCTTTCAGAATAAAATCATGTGATATCCTGGCTGAGATTCCCAGGCCTCTGTGGAAAGCCACCCTGGGCCAAGATCTCAGTTTCCAAGAGTGAGTCTCATGCGTGGCCTCCTAAAATCCCAACACAATTCATGGCAATACTTCTCTGAGGTCAGTTCCAGAACTCAGTCTCTAAGGGTAAATCATACCAGATTTCAAGCCCAGGTGGACCCAGTCATCCCTTCCAACTGCCACAAAAATGACCAAAATTAAAATGAAATCACTCCCACAGGGCCATAATCTTTTTCCTTGTAGCACTCATCATAACCTCTAGCTGGAGGTTTCAATGAGCACAAGGTAGTGTCCAAAATAAGCTCACTTGCCCCTCATTTGCCTAAAAACATGGTGGCCTGAACACTATTCCTGTGAACCAGGAGTGATCAAATATTCCTGCTGTTAAAGTGTTCCGCTTCTCCAATTTGAGGCCTACTGGCTGAAGCCTATAAATTCTTGATGTGATTTGGAGTCATGAGAAAACCCAAGCACATGTGGGATAGCCTCTGCAGGGATTTCAAAGACTCATTTGACCCTAAGGATCCCTATTCTCACTTGATGGAGGTCAGGAACCTAAAACAAGAAGGCAAAAATATTCATCCACAATGACTTCTCTTTTGGTCATTTTGGTTTTGGAACCACATGGGATCTTTCTTTAGATCCATCAGATGCTGAGAATCTAAGCCACAACCTCATTCAAGGACAAGAGGCTGATTCAGACACATTCCATTCCAAAGCAATTAAGCAAAGAGCCACAGGTGATGTCCATTCATTTCCATATGAAAACAGTCTTCTTAATGCTACACAACTGGGTGGCCAGAGGCAAAGACTTTCCTGATATTCAGGATAATAGAAACAGAAGTAAGCAAATGGCCCAAAGAAGGGTTTCTCCACTGAGACATTACTGGTCACACTGATATCTGAGTTTTCTGAGATGCTCCCATTCCCTTAAGCTATCCAGTACATGGCCATGTCACAGAGCCCTGTGGTGTAACATATCTGGGACTCAAAACCATGAGCCTATTCTAGAGAGTGGCTGGAAAACACGAAGAAAACAGGAACTTAAGAAGATAGTAGATGTTGCCCATCCATAAGGCAAGCTGCAGTCCATTCATCAATTGGGCAGTAAGAATGTGGGGAAGCTTTCAACTAGAGACAACGTTTCCATTGATGCATTCTCTTTTCTAATGTCTACAACAACGGATACACTGGGATACACAGACATAGAAACACTCACCATGTCAAAGGACTTACTAGAAATAGTCCACTCCAAACCAAATAAACCACCTTTCCTAGCTATTCTCAGAACATCAGAAAAAACCACAAACTCACACCTACAACAGCAAAGGCGATTCTTTCACCCAAGTAGGTCTGTGATTATCCGAAGTGTCTTCTGACTGGTGGGCCATATTATGTTCCCCAAAAAATGGCCTATCCTGTTTCAGATCTGGTCTCCTTGGCCAATTCTGTGAAGTTGTCAGGAGCCAGTGGTTTGCCACTACCTACTTTCTCAGGAAAGGCCCCTCTTCCGAGCTCTGCTGGAATTTGGCCATCCTCACATCAGTAGGTACCAAGAAAGACTGACTATGTCTTTGGGAAAAACAAATAAGTTAGCCCACTGGGACTCGGAGTGAGACTGACTCTGGGTGCCTGGCTTCCGGGATCCCAAGTTCAGAGAATTCCATCACCAAGGAAGTGAAGTGAGGTCACTTCTTTCAGGAACTGAATATGGTCACTGCCTTGGTAACCACTTTGTCCTAACAGTTGCTTCCAAGGTTCCTATGAGATGGAATCTGCCCCAACATCCTGTGACACATTCAGAAGTTAGAATGGTATATCAACCATAGGCACCCAGGAACAGCTCTCCACACAGGCCTGCATAGGTCCATCTTCTCTACTTTAAGAAGGCAGAGGCTGATTCAGACACATCAATTCTTCCTGACCAGGTTGTTTGCCATGGAAGATGACTATTGCTCTCTCAGGTCCTACATAGCTGCCTACATATTCTCCAAGGATCATTTCTCCATGGATCTTTTAGGTTCTCAGCAGGTGGAAGATAATCTACATTCCTATATTGTAAGACCCACTCTGTCCCTGCTCTTCTGTAAGTTGTATTGAAGGAAGAGTGTATGGTTAGGGTTAATAATAGGTTCGATTTGGGTTACGAATCATTCTGCAGGATGAATAATGGCATTGGCAACCTGTGGTATTTACAAGAGTATATATGTGAAATATAACTATGAAAGCAGAAATCTAGGTAAGATTTGAAGCCCAGAAGGGCATTGGGGACTTGAGTGGGATACTTAGCTTTGAGTTATGTGCTGCACAGATGTCTCAAATAAATCAATATACACTGGCATCGGACCTTGTACTTTGGATGATTGAATGTTGAAAAGAACATCCAGTCAAAAAGCGATAATCGGTAGGATTAGGAAGGTAGTCGGTAGGTTTAGAAAGAAGAGTGAGTATAGGATTTGGACCAAAAGTTCTTTAGCAATAGGGTTTCGGGTAGAGAGTGTATGTAAATGTCAGTACATGTGAAGAGTCAGTCACAATGATGAACTGGGGAAAACATGTAGGAAAGCAGATATCAATAGAGACATTAGGAAATCAAGCAAAGTATAAAGTGTGTGATAGGGTTAGACATTTTCAACAGGTTTGAGGTTGAATATATAATATTAGGAAGAAACAAATATGTAGTCACCAATAGGATTGATATTTGAGAGCATTAGGCAACCTGGACATGGATGTTTTTAGTAATCCATGCTCACTTTCTATTTAGGCTTTGGTACAATTGTAAGTGTGACCTTTGCTTTTGGTGTCCAGAATATTTCTGTGATAAAATGTGTATGTAGATCAGGTGACATGAGTATTTCTTCCACCATTTCTTGGAGCAATATTTTGAAGACTTATAAATTAGTATGGTCGTACAAAGAGGTGTACCCTATTTCTATGAATATACACATAATGCATGAATAGACCATACTGTGAATAAATAATATAACTGGATCCACTTTAAATAATGGATTGAATAGATATCTGAAAATATATAAGAAATGTTATATTGATATACAATCATTCATTCCAACCAGTTATATATCTAATGATCATCTTAGGGTTATGGTTTATCATGAAGGGTTTGTGAGTTTTGTTTCAAAATTGATTATGGAAATCAAAAATAATATATTTGGAAAAAAGTCTCATGAATAGACCAGTAAAGAAACATAGAGGAATACATGTGTTCTGGAGCAGGAAGTGATTGAAAGTGAAACAAATGCCTATAAATTTGCCAACTAGTGAATCAAATATATATTCTATGATGTACATAAACTGAAGAAATAGTAATGTACCAGTGTGGAATAAAAATTAACGTCAAAATACACATCATGTTCCATAGTAACCTACATGCATTGATGTTAAACTGGGTTAGTTAATGTAGACATATTAGGATTTGTATGCACCTTTCACTGAAGTTAGTTTTCAGTACTAGGAAACAAATATGTATTTCGGGTGGATGAATATTTCTAAGAATAATCTTTTGAAAAGTTGATTATTAATCCACATACATGAACATGAATGAATTTAGGGATTGTATATAAGACACATATATTTCATATTTTTAAAAATCTGGAGAGTATAAATATATATATATATATATATATATATATATATATATATATATATATATACACACACACACACACACACAGACACACACACAAACATAGACATTAATAAGTAGCAATATATATGCCAATCGAAATTCATCATGAAATATATATCATAAAGATGCAAAAACATTCATTTTACTGAACATGGGTTTATGTATTATGTTGTTCTACTGGGAAGCTCACCCATAGGTTGAATTTTCAGTTCCAACAGGGTTTAGGAGGAGTGATCACTTCTCACACTTTGTATCTGCTATGTCATGTAATTCACAAGAATGTACGTGTGATACCATGCAGGATTCTATTTGTGCAAATAAAAATACATGTGCTGAATAGGCTCCAGAGAATGGGAGACAGTAGTTCACATATTTGTTACCTTTGAAAACACATCGAGAACTATTTCAATTAAAAATTGACTAGATTTATAACACCTACCCTTTATCATGCAAAAGGCAAGTCGAACTCTGAACTGCATGTACTTATATACTGTTTGGGTTATTTTTCTCCATCATACTAGAATTAGTAGTCAGAGTCTAGTAGAATATGTGTTAGTGTCAGGGATTCAGAATTTTGAATGGAAAATAGGAAAATTAATCCAATGTGTATGCAAATATGTGCTACAACAAATCTTCCCACTCTCATCCAGAACCATGCCTTGACATTACCTTCGCCCCAAGTAAGACACAATTAGAGAAGAAGAGTTACAAAATCTGTGATTACATTTCTGGAATGGAAAATGCTCAAGAGTGCACAAACTTGGAGGTGGTATAGGAGTTTCCAAAAATAAGGACAAAGTACACACTCCACAAACATGGAGCTCTGCTTGCCTAAAACTTTTTGAGAAACTGCCACTGAGGTTGGGCACTGAAATATAGGTTGTTGTCACGAGTTAAGCTTCCTTTGTAGTGAGACCCTCAAAGCTGGGTCTGCATCTATGTGACCAGGAGGACAAAGTTTCTTATTTTACAATGAACACGAGGCAGCAGTGCTGAATTCTCTCTTTGTAGGTAAACTGTGGCCACTGGGCGCTTAGTGTCTCCCCGTGTGGACTGTGAAGCCATATGGTCATCCTCCATTTCGTGGCGTTTCTTCCTGGTGCACTGGGAGTTTGGTATTTGCTTCACGAAATACAGGGAGTTCACCTGGGACAAAGTGCAAGAGGGAGTTCTGTCACGTGTGGTGGGTCAGGGTCTGCAGGATGATACAAGAACCAGGCTTCTATCCCACATAGCTTGACCCCTTGACCATAGCAACCTGATTCTGAACAATGTCCTGAAATCTCTCCATATAACAAGTTGCCTTTACACGGAAGGTTCTGCTGGCTGCGCCATATCAGTCACAAGCCATTTGGAAGCCAATGGCAGATCCAAATGGCCCCACACAGATGTTTTATCACATACCTGCCCAACACTGCTCTAGGCCCACTACTCAACAGAGTCCAACTTACTGACATCTCTGTTCTACACCATTTACATGAAACCCAGTAAAACAAGACACTGTCTGGAACATTCATGATCAGCAACATGTCATCCAAAGGTTCTCCAGTGCCACCTGGTGATGGGAATTTCAAAAATTTCATGGTATTTATCTAGCCATTTTTCAAGGATGAAGTTGGAGGCACTGTGAGTTTCAATTCATTCAGGAACCATTAGATGGTTAGGAAGCTCATTTCAATGAAAGCTCTGGAGAACACTCACAGGTAAGGCTTCCCAAAGAGTGGTGAAAAGATCACATGATGTTTAGCTCATTTAGCTCTACAATGTGAGGTCCATATGAGTTTTGACTCTCAATGATGGGTGCCAAGTCTTTCAGAATAAAATCATGTGGTATCCTGGCTGAGAGGCCCAGTGCTCTGTGGAAAGCCACCCTGGGCCTAGAACTCAGTTTCCAAGGGCGACACTCATGCCTGGCTTTCTGAAACCTCAACACTATTCATGGCAATACTTCTCTGAGTTCAGTTGCAGAACTCAGTCTCTAAGGGAATCACACCAGAGTTCAAGCACATGTGGACCAAGTCATCTCTTCTAACCGCCACCCAAATGACCACAATTTAAATTAAAAGACTCCAACACACATAATAACCTCTGGCTAGAGTTTTCCATGAGGGGGAAAGCTCAAGTCCGTGTCCCAAATAAGCTCTCTTGCACCTAAATTGCCTAATTCAGGGTGGCATGGACACCCTTCTTGTGAACCAGGAGAGATCAAATAGGCCTCCCATTAATACTGCTCCACTTCTTCAATTTGAGGTCAACTGACTGTGGGGTTTGGATTCTTTATGTGAATTGGAGTCTTGAGAAAACCCAAGCAACCATGGGCTAGCCTCTGCAGAGCTCTGAAGATCTCATTTTACCCAAAGGATCCCTATTCTGACTTGATGGAGTTCAGGAAAGTTACAGAGGAAGGCGAGAGACTTCATCCACAAGGACTGCTCTTTGGCCATTTTGGTTTTGGATGTACACATGGGATCTTTCTTTATATCCATCAGAAGGTGAGAAACTAAGCCACAGCCTCACACAGGGCAAATAGGCTGATTCAGACACATCCTCTCCAAAACAATTAAGCAAGGAACCACAGGTAATACCCATTCATTTCCATTTGAAAACTGTTTTCTTCAGGCTTCACAAAGTGGTGGCCTGCGGAAAAGACCTTCCTGACATTCAGGGCAACAGAAGAAAAGGTAAGCAAAAGGCCCCAGGCATGGTTTCTCCACTGAGACTTTACTGATCACACTGATATCTGAGTTTTCTGAGATGCTCGCCATTCCCTTTAGCTATCTAGTACATGGTCATTTCACAGAGCTTCGTGGCTGTACATATCTTAAACACAAAACCATGAGCCTATTCTGGAGAGTGGCCAGAATTCAGGAAGAAAACAGGATCTTAGGAAGATAGTAGGTGTTGCCCATCAATAAGGCAAGCTGCAGTCCATTAATTAATTGGGAAGGATGAATGCTGGGAAGCTTTCTACCTGACAGGACATATTCATTGATGCATTCTCTCTTCTAATGTCTACAACAACGGGCGCAGTGGGATACACTGACATAGAAACACTCGCGTTGTCAAACGACTTACTAGAAACCGTTCACTCCAAACAAAACAAACCTTCTTTCATACCTATTCTCAGAACATGAGACAAAAACCACAAACTCACACCCACATCACAAAGGCACCTCCTTCCCCCATGTAGGTCTGTGACTATCCGGAGAGTCCTCTGACTGGTGGGCCATACTATGTTCCCAGAAATGGCCTGTTCTGTCTCAAATCTGGTCTTCTTGGCCAACTCTGTGAAGTTTTCAGGATCAAGTGGTGAGTCCTGCTTTCTCAGGAAATCCCCCTCTCCATTGCTTTTCTTGCATTTGGCCATCCTCACATCAGTAGGTCCCAAGAAAGACTGAGTCTGTCCTTGGTAAATCAAAATAAGTTTGACAACTGGGACTGGGACCGGGACTGGCTCTGGGTGCCAGGCTTCCTGGATTCCAAGTTCAGAGAGTTCTATCACCATAGAAGTTAGGTGAGGTCACTTCCTTTAGGAACTGAATTTGGTCACTGCCTTGGCAACAACTTTGTCCTAACAGTTGCTTCTAAGGTTCCCATGAGAAGAAGGCTGCCCCTACTTTCTGTGACACTTTCACAAGTTAGAATGGTATGTCAACCATTGGCACGCAGGAGAAGCTCTCAACACATCCCTGCTTTGGTCCATCTTCTCTACATTAAGAAGAGAGTGGCTGATTCAGACACATCCCTTCATCATGAGCAGGTTGTTTGCCATGGAAGACTTTTGCTCTCTCAGGTCCTTCATAGTTGACTACATCTTCTCCAGGGATCATTTCTTCATGGACCTTTGAGGTTCTCAGCAGGTGGAATATCCTCTATATTGCTGTATTTTAAGACCAACTCTGTCCCCGCTCTTCTGTAAAATTAGATTGAGAGAACAGTGTATGGTTAGGGTTAATAACAGGTTCAATTTGGGTGAGAAAAGAAACTACATGGTTGAGCAAACAGGGTCCTACAGTTAACAATAATATGAGAATTATTAATGGACCAGCCTGGGTGGATAAAAGCGTAGTTAACCAGGTGGACTATGTGACCAAGACTCAAACCTCCTTTTGGGGGCCTCTGTCTTTTTTGACCCTCTTCAAGTCGTTTTCTTAATTTACTCATAGATTCTTTTACAACTCCAGTATTGTCGGCATAAAAACATCATTCTTTCCTCAATGCAAGCAAAAAGGCACCCTTCTCTCATGAAGAGGAGGGCCAACACTCGCCTGCTCTGTAAAGAACTTCAGAGAGAGAGAGGTTAAAATTCCTGTAAAGCTGTGATGCGGTTTTTAATGTCTTTAAGCTTTGGTCTATTTCTGCTTCTAATTGTGTCTTTGGTGTGTCTCATGGACAAGGGCATTTGTTCCTGTGGCCACCCCTTTAGCAACTATTATTCCTAATAGGATGGCTAAAGTGAGGGATACAGGTTCCTGGTGGAACCGGGTTGTATGCCCCCCTATTTGATCTTTAAATGAACCTGCATCCTGATAGAGCACTCTCGAAAACATCTGCATCATTACATAATTAATCGCATCTATTGACCATTTTATGAAAACATAAATAATGTTAAAGTGTATAGAATTATACTGTTGTAGGGATGGACAAGGAAAGGCACCTAAGATAGCACCAAAGACAGGAAAGCAGTTTTATTTGGTTGCATCCGTATTTAGAGGGCATTGCTTCTGTTGTAATCAATTAATCCACTGAACCCCAAGTTTTGGTAGTTTTAGTATTTGCACCCAACATGTAAGGGAAGGGGCTCAGAAGTTCACAGTCTGCAGAAATTTACACAAATCAGTTTTTGTTTCTGTTTTTTTTCCTCTCTTCTGTGCACGTTAACTTTTCAAGGACACCTTGGAACGGGAGAGCTTTTTTGTCTCTTTTTTTTTCCTCCTTGCCAGCTGTCACCATGGAGCCCAGTTGGTAACTTTTTTATCTTAGAAATGTAGCCATCTCTGTGAAGCCCCAGCTCAAGGCCAGAGTCCTTGTTCACATATTTTGTGAGAAACTGGTAAGGCGATGTCTAGCTTAGGGGTGGTGATTTTTCCAGCCAGTGGCCAAGTAGAACAGGGCAACACGAAGAGTGGAAGTTTATCTCCATTAAACTTTTTCAGAGGGACTCTTTTGCTGAAAGACCTAAAGTAAGCCTTGGTGAAGACTTCTGGAGAAGGTCATTTAAGACATTTCTGTGGACCTGGTACAGAGGGGGATGACAGGGAAGGCGATGCTGAGAGCAGCTCTGTGGATCTGAGAATGAGGAAGGAGAGATGCCAAAGAATAATGGGAAAGGGGTTTGGGATTTTCATAGAACAAAAACTTGAGCAGTAGAACAGGTAGAGCAGAGGGGAAGACGGGAGTGAGTATTCCAAAAAGCCTGTGAGGGACTTTAAATTCTTAGAACCTGTTTTCAGTGATGACAAATCAACTTTAAAGGTCATTTTCATTACATCTTGGATAGGGGTCTGAGGGCTCTTCTCAGCTGGTTTGAGCTTTGGCTAAGCTTGCTAGAGGACTTGGTGGGACCTAGTGCAGACACTGACAGGAAAAGAGAGGAGTGAGTGGGTGGAGGGGTACCTCGGTACCTGCTTCCTCAGCAAGGGGGCAATGTTCTGAGATCCAGCGGAGGTTTGGGTTTTTGATCTAGTAATTGGAGGGGAGAAATCAGGTTGCTGAGGTGGGAGTGAAAGCAGAGAGTCTAGAGCAGAAGGCTGAGTGTGAGGAACTATTGGGGAAGCATAGTACAGGATGTGAGCGCAAAAGGAAAAAGGATTCCACATAGGGGAATTTTCCCCTTTTGAGCACTTGCCAAAGTTAAAAATGTCATGCAGAATTTGAAGATCTAGAGAACCCTCTGGGGGCCATAGATTTTGGTTGTCTAATTGGTAATATGGCCAATGCTGTGTACTGAATTTGATGAGGAGTTTGGGTTCTACCAGGCAGCCCCTGTATGCTCACATCCCCATGACTTACACAAGAAGTCGGCTTTTCCCCCACAAAGCCATGGCTGTTTGTCGCTTTGATAGTCTGCCGGGCATACATAGTAATATAGGCTAGCCAACCTGCATCTGGCTCGCGTGTCCCTGCATCCATAATGTTTGTTTCAATTATCTATGGTATGGAAGGGATTTAATGAAATTTTAGTGAGATCCTCTTCATCAGGTATATCTCAAAAGGAAAGACGTATACCAAGCTGAAAAATGTCTGGGTGGAGAGATAGCCACCAGATCCTTAAGGGGGCCGTTAAGGTCTCTTTAATGGTTCTATTTATTTTTTCTACCTGTCCTGAGTTCTGGGATATATAAGCATAATGTAACTTCCAATTAATCCACAGGGTCCTGGTTAACACCTGACTTACCTGGGCCATGAACACCAGTCCATTATCAGTCCATTAGGCAGATCGTATCTTGGAAAAATATCTTTCAGGATCTTCTTGAAAACCATTTGCGCCGTTTTTTTTTTTTTTTTTTTTTTTTGTGTGTGTGTGTGTGTGTGTGTGTAAGGCTTCAATCCATCCTGAAAATGTATCTACAAAGACTAGGAGATATTTAAGTCCATACCTTGCTGGCTTAATTTCATTAATGTCCACTTCCCAGAATTGTCCTGGTCTGGTTCCTCGTAGGTGCTTTCCTCTAGGAAACTTGGAAGGGTAAGCATTACCCAATTGACGGATCCGACAGGCTTTTGTTACCCGTTCAGTTATTTCCTTTCGCTGTGAGTTGGTTAGTGGAGAACTCTGTTCTTAATCCTACAGTAATGCCTGCAGTTTCTTTGAACCAAGGTGAGTGAGTTGATGTGCATTTTTAACGTAGTGTAGGGCTTGCTGTAATTGCAGGCTGAGCTCAGTGAAGTTGAGGTGTTCAGTGTCAGTGTCCTTAGATGTTATCAAAAACTTCCTGGTACTCAGGGTTCCATTGGAATTGGGCATCTTCCTTTAACAGCGGCATAAAGGAGCAGCTAAGGACGCAAACCCAGGTATCCATAACCTGCAAAAGCCAGCAGTCCCAAGAAATTCTCTGAGTTGTCTGCTGTAAGATGGGGGTGGTATCTACACAATGGTTTGTTTTCTGGGCTCAGTGAGCCATCGTTTACTGCCCCTAAGGGAATAGCCCAGGAAGATTACTTCATGCTAGCAAATTTGGGCCTTTTTGGCCGAAACTCTATACCCGAGTTGAGCAAGCTCATATAATAGTGCTTGGGTCCCAGACTCACAGTTTTCCTTGGTGTTGGCTGCCAGTAGCAGATCATCCACATATTGAAGCTGGGTAACTTCAGGGTGCGTAGTTCTGAAGTTGTTGAGATCTCTGTGGAGGGCTTCATCAAAGAGAGTGGGGGAGTTTTTGAACCCCTGTGGGAGTCTAGTCCAAGTTAGTTGACCAGACGTTTTGGTTTCTGGGTCTACCCACCCGAAAGCAAACAGCAACTGACTATCTTTATGCAGAGGCAAGCAAAAGAAAGCATCTTTTAAGTTCAGAACAGTATATAATTTCCGCTCAGGGTTCAGAGTGCTAAGCAGATTGTACGGATTAGGTACCGTGGGGTGAATGACCTGCACTCTTTTGTTGATCTCTCTTAGCTCTTTAATGGGGTGATAGTCCCCGGTTCCTGGCTTTTTTTTTTTTTTTCTAGTAGCAGGGGAGTGTTCCAGGCCGATTGACAGGGCCTTAGGACTCCTAAGGCCAGATATTTCTGAATATGGGGCCTTATCCCACCTTTAGTTTTTTTGCTTAGAGGATATTATTTGACATTGATTGGGGAGACTGAGGTTTGTAACTCCACTGTTATTGGAGGTTGTTTCACGGCCAGACCTAACACCGCAGTTTTTGCCCAGGCATCTGGGTAATCTGTTATCCATTTTTGGGGTAGCTTGCTTGTTTGATCAGTCTTGGGGGGTGTGAAGAGTGGACGTTCATCTTCTACTAATATAGTTAAAGCGGTGACTATAAGAGTTTTACTGAAGGATTTACAAATTTCATTTGGGGGCCTTCAGGGTTAAAAGTTATTTTGGCCCAGAGCTTGGTGAGCAGATCTCTGCCCATCAATGGGTGCGGGCATTCTGGTCTTACTAGGAAGGAGTGATGGATTTTTTCTTTCCCCAGGTCCATGGTCCTCTTAGTTGTCTAAGCCCGATATTTACTGTCATCAGCCCTTTGAACTAGAGACGTTTTATTTGATAGAGGGCCCAATGGGGCCTTAAGGGCTGAGTATACTGCTCCTGTATTCACTTCAAAGTTTACTGGAGTCCCCTCCACTTCAAAAGTTACCCTGAGCTAGGGGAAGGGATCTGAGCCCCGACTTTCTTAGTCATCCTCCAGAGTCAGAATGGCCAGCTGGCGTGGCTGTCTCTTTATAGGGAACTCTATGGCCCAGTATCCTTTTTCTTTAGAGTAGGCACACTGATCTGAGGCCAGGGGTGGCCTCTGGCATGGGCCCTTCCTGTCACCCTGTGTCTTAATTTCTGGCCTCATTCTTGTTGTGATCAGGACCTTAGTCAATGCCTTAGTCTGTCTTTTGCTTCTCTCATCCTCTGTTTGCTCCCTTTCTTTCTCCCTGTTTCTCTCTTATAGTATACTTTCTTGGCTTCTTTGACTAAATCTCTCTTTTAAATTTTTTTTTAATATCCATGGCAGCTTGCTCAATTAAGGCCATCATGACAGATGCCTTTTAATCCGCTGCCTGAGGATCGAAAGAAGTATATCTCTTATATGCCTCCATTATTCTCTCTAGAAACATAAAGGGAGATTCATCAGGCCTTTGAATAATTTCTCTTACCATGGCCAAATTAGTTGGTCACCCAGCGGTCCCTTGGAGACCCGCTGTTAGAGCCTGGCCATAATTGAACAGATGCTCCCTATCTTCCAACGTGTTGGGGTCCCTGTTGAATAGGTTTAAGGAGAAGCCAGCTTTCATTATGTTGGGAAGTTGTGTTGGTCGCCCATCAGGTCTGAGGATATTTTTTCTACGTTCTAGGAGATTTTTCTCTCATTGCTCTGTCATGAAGAGAGTCCCTAGGTGGTGTTGACAGTCACCCCAAGTAGGCAGGTGTGAAAACGTCCGTGAGTTCTCTGAGTTCTTTTAGCCGGGCCAGCTTCCTCCAGGGAAGGAGGGGCTGTCTGTGCTGCGGGACAGTCATCTTGATGGCACTGGGCCAGCCTAGCTTCCTCGAATGGTGGAGAGGCTGAGTCAGCAGAAGGGGAATCACTTAGAGGGTGTTGGGGGTTGGGAGACGAGGGCAGATGATAAGGAGGGGGAGGAGAGTCCAGTAGAGTCTTGAGACTCAAGGAGAACAGAGGGTGGAGGAGGAGGAGCAGAGAGTTTGAGAGATAGAATTGTGGGGGAAGGAGTAGGAGCAGGTGCAGGGACAAGGAAAGGCTTGACCCATGGAGGAGGAGATTTGTAGAGGTACTGACAAGTTAAGATATATGGCTGTTGATCTGGATGTCTATGTGGCCCCTGGTGAAAGACAATATCTCGGACTTTTCAAATAAGTGCGAAGTACAAAGATCCTTCTAGGAGCCATCCGACTGCAATGGTGGGTCATTCTGTGACACAGAATCTGCCAGGTCTGGCGTTTTACTGAAAAAGAAAGATTCTGAGCCCTTAAGCAGAATTTGGTCCAGTGATCAAGGGTCAGGGACAGAGGCATTGAAATGATCTGTCCCATAATAAAATATACACAGACAGTGAAAGCAACGACACACAACACAGACAAGACAAGACAATAAAGACAGGCAATGGACGTCCAATACTGAGACCAGGACTGACTAGTCGGCAAAACCTGAAGGGCTGGCAATACCGAATCAGAAACAAAATATCACTGAGTCGAGGAGACTATTGTTCCTCGATTTCCCGAGTCTATATCCCAGGGACGTGGTCTGTGGCTCTGTGGCATGTGTGTCAGCCACCATGGGAGAGAGCTCACGCTCTTTACCAATAGCCATTTTGCCATACCCTAACCTGAAGCCTGAAACCAGAAAGATGGGTCTTATTTACCCCCAGAGGAGCCCGTTGGGGGTATTTTGTCTGCAGCTGCCGGATCTCGCTAGGGCCACCAGATGTAAAGCTTGGGCGAGCATCAGTGGCAGAGAACACCAAGAGACTGTCTCATGCAACAGCAAAGGGTTTATTGGGAGTCCAGCATGAAGGGCTCAGAGATCACTTGAACAGAGCAGAGAGCCCTGAGAACAGCTTAAGAAATGCTTATATATTTTCCTTGGAGAGGGCAGGGAGAGAAATTTATTGATGGGTAATGGCAAGTGGGCAGTTTGCGTGCAACTGGTTGACGGAGTACATTCTGCAGTTTGGCAGTTGGGGACAGCACATTCTGGGAACAAGAATAGTAAACAGTTCTCAAGATTACAACGGTGTTTTGTTAAGCATACAGAAAAACAGGAAGTGACAAGTATCTATTTTATTAACCTTTCAATATAAGTATGAAAACAGAAATCTAGGTAAGATTTGAAGTCCAGAAGTTCATTTGGCCCTTGATTGGTATACTTAGCATTGAATTACGTTCTGTAGATATGTCGCAGAAATATGGATATACAATGTCATAGGACCTTGTACCTTCTCGGAGGTCAGTTCCAAAACACAGTCTCTAAGCAGAATCACACCAAAGTGCAAGCCAAGTTGGACCCAGTTATCTCTTCCAACTTCCACACAAATGACCGCAGTTAAAACCAAAACACTCTCACATGACACTCATCTTCTTCCATATAGACACTCATCATAACTTCTGGCAGGAGGATTCCATGAGAGGCGCAGCACAAGACAGTGTCCCAAATAAGCTCCCTTTCCCCTCATTTACCAAAAGTCAGGGTGGCCTGGACACCCTTCCTGTGATCCAGGAGTGATCAAATATGCCTGCCGTTAACACAGCTCTGTTCTCCAATTTGAGGCCTACTGACTGTCGGTTTAGATGCTTTATTTGAATTGGATTCATAAGAAAACCCAAGAACCTATGGGCTAGCATCTGCAGGGCTTTGAATAACTCATTTGACCCATTGGATCCCTATTCTCACTTGAGGGGGTATAGAACCTTACGGAGGAATGCGAGAGACTTCATCCACAATGACTGATTTTTGGTCATTTTGATTTGGATCCACACATGGGATCTTTCTTATGATCCATCAGGTGCTAAGAATCTAAGCTCTAGGCTCACACAGGGCCAAGGGGCTGATTCAGACACATCCCTTTCCAAAGCAATTAAGCAAACAGCCACAGGTGATGCCCACTCATTTCCGTTTGAAAACTGTTTTCTTCTGGAATCTTGAAGGCGTGGCCTGAGGCAAAGACCTTCCTGACATTCAGGGCAACAGAACAATAGGTAATCAAAAGGCCAATTGCAGGGTTTCTCCACTGAGACTATCCTGGTCACACTGGTATCTGAGTTTTCTGAGATTCTTGCCAATTCCTTCAGCTATCCAGTACATGTCCATGTCACAGTGCTTGGAGGTGCTACATATCGTGGACACAAAAGCATGAGTCTATTCTGGAGAGTGGCCAGAATTCAGGAAGAAAACAGGAACTTAGGAAGATAGCCAGTGTTGCCCATTGATAAGGCAAGCCCTAGAGCATTCATTAGTTGGGCAGGATGAATGCTGGGAAGCTTTCTAATAGACAGGAAACATCCATTGATGCATTCTCTTTTCTAACGTCTACAACCACGGACACAGTGGGTTACACAGACATAGAAAGACTCGCCTTGTCCAACAACTTACTAGAAACAGTTCACTCCAAACCAAACAAACCGACTTTCCTACCTATTCTCTGAACATGAGACAAAACCACAAGCACACATCCACATCCACAAAGGCACCTCCTTCCCCCAAGTAGGTCTCTCACTCTCCGGAGTGTCCTCTGACTGCTGGGCCATACTGTGTTCCCCCGATATGGCCTGTCCTGTCTCAGATCTGGTCTCCTTGTCCAAATCTGTGAAGTGGTCAGGAGCCAGCTGTGAGCCACTACCTGCTTTTTCAAAAAAGGCCCCTCTTCAGAGTTTTCCTGGCATTTGGCCATCCTCACATCAGTAGGTACCAAGAAAGACTGACTCTGTCCTTGCTAAATCGAAGCAAGTGAGACCACTGGGACTGGGACGGGGATTGGCTCTCTGGGCCTGGCTTCCTGGATCCCAAGTTCAGAGAGTTCCATTACCAAGGAAGTGAGGTGAGGTCGCATCCTTCAGGAACTGAATGAGGTCACTGCCTTGGCAACCACTTTGTCCAAACAGTTGCTTCCAAGCGTACCATGAGAAGGAGGCTGACCCTACTTTCTGTGGCACTTTCACAAATTAGAATCGTATATAAACCATAGGCACCAAGGAACAGCTCTCCACTCAGGCCTGGTTTGGTCCATCTTCTCTATATTAGGAAGAGAGCCTTTAGTCCCGGGAGCATTGCAGTGAACCTCCGCACTAAAACTATTAGCAAGCACCTGATGGAGGAGGCCTCCATAGGTAAGTGGCGCCTTTATAACATCTGATATCTGGTTAAGGGAGATCTCTTCTGATGACAGAGATGTGGCCTGGGGAGACTCACATATACTCCTGTCCAGGACAGTAACAAGAATCATTCTGTCCTCTGTTCTGTTCTGTAGGAAATTTCTCTGGAAGTGTAGAGAGGTGCCCACGGACACGCACGCACTCGTACCCTGGAGCTTTAGCAAGATCTTGCACTGTACCACTGTTTTTCTGTTTAGGCACCGGGTTTCTGTTTTTCTTTGTGTGTGTGTGTGTGTGTGTGTGTGTGTGTGTGTGTTTTGTTCTGCGTTCTATTTTTTTGTTTGTTTGTTTGCTTTTGTTCATTTTGTTGTGTGATTTCAGTGGTAAAAACTTAAGGATATTGGACGTGAAAATGGGTAATAAAGAGAGTAAGCCTGACACCCGTTTGAACTGTGTTTTAAGGAATTGCGATGAACTTTACCCCCCTTTGTTAAGCAGGATGATAGAAGCCCCTAGCTGGCTGCCTGGAGCACACCCATTGCAGAGGGCAATGCCTGCTGGGGACCTAAGAACTGAGTATCTCCCAGGTTAACAAGTGAAACTCCTTTAAAACCCCTTGTCCCTCCAGATCAAGAGAGTCACAAAATTTGGCAGAGTCCCCTGTGTTTCTCCTTTGTTAGCAAAGCAATTAACCTCCCCTTTTCTTTTTCTCAGAACCCATTCCTCATTATTTAATTGGTATAAATTGGCTTCTAGGTCAGGAACCGAACTTTAAGTTACAAATTTGGTATCCCCCCTCCGCCCCAGAACTTTGTGAGAGCTGTCTACTGAAATGTTAGGTGATGGAGCTTGCTTGGGGTGGAACTGAACCATAGGAGCTAATCCTGTAAGTAAAAGGAGGGACTGAGGGACCCCCAGCAGCTGCCAAAGCCCTGTTGATTCAGGGAATACCCTCCTTCCTTCCCTGCACTGTAAGGATTATGCCACCTCTGTCTTGTTAAAAAAGAGAAAAAGAAAAAGGGGACACTAAATTCATTAAAGTCACCATATAGACACTTTATTTTCCATTTCAGGTTGCCCCTCTGTTAAAACATCTGGTCCCCCCCATGGTGCCACTGGTGTAGTAGATTTTTATGGTGCCACTGGTGTAGTAGATTTTTCTCTTATCTGCTCTGGTTTAAAGGATTCTGTCTGGCAACCATAGTCTCTACCTCCTTTCTGTCTGTCTTGTGTCTTTTTTTCTGGTCCTTTAAGACATGTGCAATAATGTGTTGATATTATAAAATTTTTCTTGGGAATGATCTTAGCTGAATGTGTGTCTAAATGATGATGTTTTATCATAACAAAATGGTATCTGAATGGGTTTTTGAAGCATTGCACAATCTTGCAGTTAAAAGTCGGGTTTAGGTAATTGTTTAATTTAAGATTTCAGGTAATTCATGCCAGAGAACTTAAATACTTTGGATGGAAAACTGAAGAACTCTACTTCCAATTGGCAAGTAACTTCCCAATCATTCAGTCTTTTTTTTTTTTTTAACCAATTTTGATTTCGGTAGCCAGGGAAAATGTCACTGTGTGTACCAGTGCATTAATCTGGACAAGGATAGTAAACCATAGTATGGTATCTGTTGACAAAATAAGATGTAAAGACATAAAATTTTGTGAATTGTATCTTAAACTTGTATCATAATTTTCAACACCCGAACCTGAAAATTATGGTTAAAATGCCTTAGGCCTGAGGTGTCTGCTCAGAATAGCAGTTTTTTCCTGCTCCTTCCAGACCTCATCCATGACTTATGTTGAAATGCAAATGAAAGAAGCCTGCAAGCTTAGTAGGAGACTGATTTGATGCCTAACGGAAAAAAAAAGTAAATTGTATGGTATTTACTAATTACTGGCCAGTCGTTTTTTCTAGGACTCTTATTTTTTTCCTTAGATTCTGTATTTTCTTTTTGAGCTCATGATTCTGAGCATGCAGACCTAGGTTAATGTTTTTCTGATCAGTTCTATCTTTGACCAACTGTGGACTTTTTGAAACATTGCAATAAAGGTTTAACCTGCGAAAAACTACAAGGCCTTTACTATTATTATGTGTGTACAATTTTGTTATGTGTTGTCTGTCTATATATACATATGTTCGTATATCATATATATGATACACAAATTAACATATATAAGGAGCGCTCATAAAAAAAGCGCTCATAAAAACAAATTTTAAAAAGTGGATCCAAAGATCTTTAGTTCACGTGGTTTAAATGTTTCAATTTAAATTGGATAAACAGATAAAAATAAATGTTTTTAAATTTAAGCTTACAAATTTTTCTAGGTGTTCAAAAATCTAATAAAATATTAATATCTACAAAACGTCTAATGTGCCTTGGTTCTAGGACATTTTCTTCAACATAAAAATGGTTTACACTGTTCAATACATTTCTCTAATATTTTGATAAATAAGTAAAGTAAATTTGATATGGGATTACTCATTCGTGAGTACTTTTGTTAGATATCAGATTCATTTACTAAGGTCTGTATGAGTTTTTACTAAACTCTATATAAGATTTTAAAAATCAGTCATGTGTTAATGAGACAAAAATTTTTTGAAACATAAGTTTACCCATGACATTGTGTTTATTAAGTTTTATTTTTTCTAGAGCAAGGAACCATAAAAATTAAACAACTTATTAAATCAGAACTGTTATTTTAGAGCACTGTACTGCCATTTCTTTAAAAGGTAAACTTGGTTAATGTAGAAACATCAATGTAATTGTGATGCTATTAATGTTTTCATATCTTACAGGTATGCAAGTCTGTAAGGTAGAAACTTTAAAAGAGCATTATATCAAGCTGGTGTTCTGAAGTTGTATGGTAAAAAAAATATATTGGAGATTTATTTACCTGATATCAATAAGATATGTAAAGTTTCATGTTACTTTTTACATTGTGGAACAATTTAAATGTATTTTTAAGTTAATGAGAGCCTAATCTATGTAAAAGTTGAAAACTTTCAGGCTTTTTTTAATTCATGTTTTAAATGTGATATCATATGGTGTTAGCTAATGTTCATGAGACCGCAATTTATGTAAACTTTGTCAGATGATATTTAAAAATAAAGATCAGCTTTAGAACTAAAATACTTAAGATTTATAAAGAGCCCTGCCTTACCTGAGATAAGGCTGTGTGTCCCATTTTACTATATGTGAGAATGACTACGAAACCAGTAGGTCAGACAATATTTCTTTAAAGTTATGTTAAAAACCTAAAAAATGTCAAGATTCCTAGGATCTAAAACAGGGGATATAAAGTAATACTCAGCCAAAAAATTTAGGGTAGCTATTACACGAACTAAGTATTTTTACTTTTGTTAATTGTATTTTGAAATTTTCTTATAAGTGATCTAAAGATTCCCTGTTAGTTGCTTTAAGAACACAACATGGGTTTATTGAAGATAATAATTCATCACCTACAATACAGACAGAATAATACAGATCCCAATTAATTAAAAGATAATTATAAAGTTATAGACATTAAAGTCCAGTACTCTTAATATAAGGCTGTTAAAATTTATTTGCTGGATGTTTAAGATTAGGATTTAAAATTAAAATTAAATGAAAAGGGCCAAGAAAACCAATATTTTGGCTCTTACCCTCTGAGTCAATCTGAATCCAGGGAACAGGGGACTTCTCTAAAGAGCTTTTCAACTCTGAGCCACATAACCTCCTGATCAGGGAGATTAATGAGACCACTGGAGAACAGAAAGCCAATCAGTGCATTTGTTATGAGAGTCATCAGAGAAAGGAGATATCCCTGATGCTTCTAAGGGAAGCCAAATGGTCAAGCAAGACCTGGACCCACCTAGCGCAAATGGCACTAGCAGAATTGAAAATCTGCTCTCGTTTTTCCAGAATTGACTCCCATAAAGCTCAGGTGACTGTTAACAATAGATAGAAACAAAAGTCCGTTTGACTGCTTCATCTTAAACACTTTGGAAAGACAGTTAAGACCAAAATACAGCCATTCCTGGGCATTTTAAATAATAATAATATAATAATAATAATAATAATAATAATAATAATAATAATAATAATAATAATAATATTTTAAGGTATGCACTTTATTTTAGCCTCCCAAAATAAGTAAGACTGGAGGCTACAAAGAAGGATTCTCAGACAGGAATGCCTGATACTTATAAAAAGAGACTATCAAGAAGAGCTGCCACAGGCAGAAATTTCTAATTTAAGGCCTGCAGATATTCCTAACCTACACAGGTAGGCTTGGTGTTTGCTAGTACGATTATCCAGCCCTGAGTAACAGAATTAAAGGTTTCTCTATTAGACATAGAGGTCATACAAAAAAAAGGATTTTACAAGATCAGATGACATTAAATTGTTAAACTGTATCTTACGGGGAGGGACAACTGTAACACTAAAAGTTAAATATTAATTTGATAGTCCTGATAACTGGGGATATTAAAGACTGGTGAGGGAACTTCCATACAGTGACATGTTCCAGCTGCTGCAACATTTATTCAGTACTCATGGTTTTTGTTTCTCTCATAGAAGAACCCATCCCCAGATGACTTTACAACCTGTTCTTCCCCAACCAGACTTCAATCCGAACTGACTTCTAAAAGGCAACTCATGTCCCAGAACTGACTTATAAAAGGCAACTCATGTCCCTCACGCCCACTCACTTCACCCTGTCTCAGGTCAGAAGAAGAAATAATGATTGACGCCACTCTTCTTACAACAATGAAGAGAAAGATAAATAGACTATCAATATAAGTAATTAATTAAGTCAGGTAAAATCAGGGAGATCGGTTTTGGGTGAGTTCTAAAAATTTGGAGAATCTTACCTGAGGGATTAAAATTTCCTCAGTGCTCTTCCCCTAATCTATTAAAGATTTGAAAGGGACACAGAGAAAAGGGGGAAATGATAGACCCAACCTGATCTTTTATTAAAATTGGGAGCCATCTTGCCACAAAGCCATGAAAAGATAATTTTGGCTTTACCATAAATTACTGCAAGTTCTGAACCTGCTTGAAATGCCTGCCCGTGCCTTGAACTCACGCATGCCCAGCTCTCTGACCAGATAGCAGCCCTCTCTGAAACTTTAGTGACACATCATAAATATTTGCCTTCTCTGGCCATACAACATCCCTCTCTGAGGCTCTAATGGTCCTCTGAATTCTGATGTAGGGACAGCAAAAAAAATCTAAACTACCATTAGTGTGATGCTTGTCAGAGTTCTGTTATCTGTAACACCCCTTTTGTGTAACTTTCTGGGCTATAAAGCTGGGCTGTAGGAAAGCTGGGGTTGCTGTCTTGTTCCGGCTGTTTTGGGAGGGGAGGCAGCATGAAAGGTGGAAATAATAAGATTAATTTAATTTGATTTTAATTAGAGTCAGTGGTCTTTTCTTGTGTCCTTGTCTAACAGTTAACACTCCAAAAACATGGAGCTCTGCCGGCCTAAAGACTTCTTGAGGAACTTCCTCTGAGGTTGGGCACTTGAAACATATGTTGTTGTAAGGAGCTTTAGCTTCCTTTCTAGTGAGACCATCAAAGCTGGGTTTGAATCTATGTGACCTGGAGGACATGGTTTCTTGTATTCTAATGAACATAAGGCAGCAGTGCTGAATTTTCTCTTTTTAGGTAAACTGTGGCCACTGGGTGCTAAGTGTCTTCCCGTGTGGACTGTGAAGCCATTTGTTCATCCTCCACTTTTCGTGGTGTTTCTTGCTGCTGCACTGGAGGTTGGTATTTGCTGCATGAAATACAATGAGTTCAACTGGGACCCAGTTTTGGAAGGAGTTCAGTCACTTGTGGTGTGTCAGGGTCTGCAGGAGAATACAACAACCAGGTTATATCTCACAGAGCTTGCCCCCTTGTCCATAGAAATCTGACTCTGAACTTTGCCCTGGAACCTCTCCATGTAAGAAGATGCCTTTACATAGAAGGGTCTGCTGGATGCACAATGTCAGTCACAAGCCATTTGGAAGGCAATGGCAAATCCTCATGGCCACACCACAGATATATTATCACACACCTGCCCACCACTGCAATAGGCCCACTACTCAGCAGGCTCCAACTTACTGGCATCTTTGTTCTACACCATTTTCATGAAACCCGGTCAATCTTGGCATTCTCTCGTACACTCATGATCAGCAACAAGACATCCAAAGGTTCTCCAGTGCCACCTGATTATTGGAATTTCAAAAATTTCATTGTATTTATCTAGCTTTTTTCATGGATGAAGTTGGAGACACTGTGGGTTTCAGTTCATTCAGGAACCATTAAATGGTGAGGAAGCTCATTTCAATGAAAGCTCTGGAGAACTCTCACAGGCAAGTCTTCCCAATGAGTCTTCAAAAGGTCACATGAAGCCAGGCCCATTGAGGTCTTCAATGTGACGTCCATGGGTGTTCTGACTCTCAACTATGGCTGCCAAATCTTTCAGAATAAAATCAAATGATATCCTAGCTGAGATTCCAAGTCTCTGTGGAAAGCCACTCTGTCCTTGATCTCAGTTTCCAAGGGCGAATCCCATGCGTGGCCTCCTAAAATCTGAACACAGTTCATGGCAATATTTTTCTGAGATCAGTTCCAGAACTCAGACTCTAAGGGGAATCACACCAGAGTTCAAGCCCAGGTAGACCCAGTCATCACTTCCAACCACCACACAAATGACCACAATTAAAACCAAAGCACTCCCACAAGGCCCTCATCTTCTTCCATATAGACACTCATCATAACCTGTGGCTTGAGGTTTCCATGAGGGCATCAGTTCAAGAAGGATCCTTAGATCCAAACCTCCCCCGGGACCTTTTTAACTACTGCCAGCGTCTGAAAAAGTGGAGGAAGATTCCCTGTATTGAAGGTTTTAGCCTTCCCACACAGCACCTTTTCTCTGCTCCTCCTGCCCTCCCCCTCAGGTCCTCCTTGCTTGCAATCCCCTCTCTTCCCCTACTTCTACTTCTGACTTCACAGATTCTTCCTCATTCGACCCAGCAGATGAACCCCCACCTTATCCCCAGCCCCATCTGCCCCTTCTCTTCTGCTATACCCTCCTCATCCTCTGCCTGATTCCATGGATCCTCAGCCTTCCATTTTATCCCCCTCCCCTCCGTCCTCTTCTGCCTGCTCTACCTCCTCCTCTTCCAAAGAGACACTCCCTTCCCCTTCCTCTCCTTCCTGTCCGCCGCCTGCCTCTTTCAGTCCTCCTGTTACCAGGTCTAAAGGACTCCTTCCCACCCCTAAGACAATCGCACCCCTTCGTGAGGTAGCTGGTCCCGAGGGTGTCATCAGAGTCCACGTGCTCTTCTCCAGGTCAGACATTACTCAGCTAGAGAGGAAGTTAGGCTCAATCACCACTAAACCCACCACTTACATAGGGGAGTTTCAATGGGTCCTGCAAGCATATGGCCTCACTCTTCATGACATATACATGCTCTTGGCCAATACACATCTCCCCGAGGAAAGGCAATGGGTCTGGGAGCTAGTCCAAGCCCATGCTGATGAAAATCATAGGACCAATCCTAACCACCCCACGGGCCCTCATGCTGTCCCAGAGCAGGATCCCCTATGGGATTACAACACCCCTGAAGGCTTACAGACTCATGACCTTTTTACATCCTGCCTCTTGGCGGGCCTGAAAAAGGCCACCCGCAAGGCTGTTAACTTTAAAAAGGTGCAGGAGGTCATTCAAAGGAAGGAGGAAACACCTTCAGAATTCCTGGATAGACTAACCAAGGCCCTTCAACAGTGCACATAACTCGACCCAGAAACCCCTGATGGCCGTCATGTCTTAATGACATATGTTCTGGCCCAAAAATACTCTGACATTAAAGCCAAGCTTAAAAAGCTTGAACAGGGCCCTGCTCCTCCTCAGACCAAAATCCTCGCTGTCGCTTTAAAGGTTTTTCATGGTAGAGAGGATGAAAGTGATTGCCGTAGGCAGAGAGCTGAAAATGCCAAATTCCAAATGTTGGCCCAGGTCATTCAGAGAAGGCCATCACCATGCCGTCCCAATGTGACACCCCCTGGAGCTTTCTTCAAATGTGGTAAGGATTGTCCTTCGCCGAGAACACTGTAAAACCCCTGCCCAACATGCCATCAAAGGAGACACTGGGGGGCAGACTGCCCAACAACCCGGAAGGGAGGTTGTTCAGCCACCCGGCAACCCCAGCCTCTCCTGGGCTTGGCAGAGGAGGATTGATGGAGCCCTGGGCCTTCCCTCCAGACTATTACCATCAAGAATCAAGAGCCTAGGGTCACCTTCCTGGTGGATGGACGCTTCATTACCTTCCTCTTGGATATTGGTGCCACTTTTTCAGTCTTGAGGGAGTATTGGGGTCCTACCACACCCTCAAAAACTCCTATTGTCGTGGTAGGAGGTAAACGTATTTTCCCTCAAAATCCCGTTAGTCCTTCACTCACTCCTTTCTCGTTATGAGCCATTGCCCCATTCCCCTTCTGGAAAGGGACATACTCTCACTATTAAAAGTCACCATTCACATATCACCCCACACCTCTCCTACCTCTCATTTCCTCATGATGTTCCTAGGGGCAGATACACCTCCTTCATGCACTCTCCCACGACTATCTAAACCAGTTAACCCTGAGTTTTGGGACACAACTACACCCTTTATGGCTAAATGCAGTCCTATTCATATTGTCTTACGGGACCCTTCAAGATATATTAGTCAACCATGATATCCACTCACAACCACAGCCTTCCTCGGATTAGAAGCCATCATCCAGGATTTATTATGAAAGGGGTATCTTAGGCCTACACACTCTCCTTTCAACACCCCCATTCTGGCAGTAAAGAAACCTAACGTGTCCTACAGGCTGGTTCTAGACCTTCCCCTTGTCAACTCCTCTGTGGTCCCCATCCACCCGCTAGTGTCCAACCCTTACACCCTTTTCTCTCAGATCCCTGCCACTATTACCCACTTCTTGGTCCTAAATTTAAAACATGCGTTCTTTTCTATTCCCTTGTTCTCAGAATCTCAGTATATCTTTGCTTTTACTTGCACTGACTCTCACACCCGCCATTCTCATCAGCTTACCTGGACTGTCCTCCCACAGGGATTCAGGGATAGCCCCCATCTCTTTGGCCAAGTTCTTGCCCAGGACCTCACATCCTTTCACCCGACCTGTCCTGACTCTACTCTCCTTCAATATGTTGATAACCTTCTTCTATGTAGTCCCTCTGGGAACACTCTCAATCCCACACTGCTCAGCTTCTTAATTTCCTAGCAGACAAGGGAAATAGGGAGTCTCCCCACAAGGCCCATGTTTCCCAGTCTTCTGTCACCTATCTTGGTTTTTGCCTTACACCCAGAAAAAAGGAAATAACACTCGATAGGAGGCAACTCCTCTCTTATCTTCCAGTGCCCCATACAAAAGCCAAAATACTATCATTCCTAGGACTAGCAGGTTATTTTAGGGCCTGGATCCCAAATTATTCTCTTCTTTACAAATCCTGTATGACCTAGCAAAGGGACCCCCTAGTGAATCTCTTGCCTCCTTCCCAAACTACAACTTGCGCAGGCTTCAGCAACTTGTCTTAAAGGCACCTGCCCTTCACCTTCCTGATCTTTCAAGACCATTTCATGTATATGTCCATGAAAATGGGAGGCAAGAACTTGGGGTCTTAGGTCAAAACTATGATCCTACATTTGCACCTGTGGCATATTTGTCCAAGCAACTTGACCCTACCATCCGTGAGTGGGCCCCTTGCTTAAGAGCTCTGGCTGCTGGACAAATTTTACACAAAGAAGCCTCTAATCTTACTTTTGGGGCCCCTTTAACTATCCACTCCCCACATCACTTGAAGGATCTTTTAGCTTATAAGGGCTTTCAAACCCTTCCTCCATCCAGATTTCTGTCGCTCCTCACTTCCTTTCTGGAAAACCCTAATATTACTTTCCTTCCCTGCTCTGCACAGAACCCTGCCTCACTGCTCCCAATGACTCCCACGTCTAACACACCAACTCATAATTGGTTGGAAACCTTAGATGATTTCCTCCCCTGTCATTCTTCCATTTCTGAGAGACTACTAGCCAAGCCTGACCTTATCTGGTTTACTGATGGCAGTTCCTTTAGGCAGAATGGCACTCATTACTTTGGATACGCTGTAGTATCAGCCACTGAGATTATAGAGGCCAAAGCTCTGCCTTCAGGAACTACCAACCAGCAGTCTGAACTTATAGTAGCCACTCGTGCCAGCCTTCTAGCACAAGGCAAATCCCTCACCCTTTATACTGATTCAAAATATGTCTTCCATATCTAATCCCATGCTGCAATATAAAAGGAGCGAGGCCTACTTACCACCAAAGGTAATGTGATCACTAATTCGGCTCTTATAACAAATCTGATAGAGGCCTCCCACTTACCCACCCAGGTGGGAGTTGTCCATTGTAGGTCTAATCAGAAGGACTTCTCTCTTATCACTGAGGGCAATGCCAAAGCTGACCAGGTGGCACAAATGGCTGCTACCACTTCCAATGATGGACCCCCTGGGGGACATATAATGGCCACTTTAGACAGCTCATCTGAAGCCCCTACTTCTTCCAGTAAGATCAAGAATCTCTTCAAGTTCCTTCATAATCTATTCCTTTCCAATTCTCAGTCTTTGACCCTCTTTTTACAGAGCTTCTTCTCGCTCACCCTCTCTGACAAAGCCATGCTACAGAATATAGCCTCTAATTGTCAGATCTGTCAGTGGACCAACACTTATACTCCTTTAAGGCCCAAACCTTTCCCTTCCCACCAAGCCCGGGGACACATTCCCACTGCTGACTGGCAGGTAGACTTCACCACCATGCCCACAGTATGGCGCACTAAATACCTCCTTGTCTTTGTGGACACTTTCTCTGGTTGGATTCAGGCATTTCCCACTTCCAATAAAACGGCTTCCACTGTAGCTTTAATCTTACTGACAGACATCATCCCCAGGTTTGGTATGCCCACTTCTCTACAATATGACAATGGCCCTGAGTTTATTTCTAGGATCACACAAAAGGTCTCTCAAGCCCTCTCCTTCAAGTGGCATTCCCACTGTCCATATTACCCCCAAGCTTCAGGGAAAGTGGAAAGGGTAAATCGTACTCTAAAGGAAGTCCTTACCAAATTGACAATGGAATTAAACTTAGACTGGGTCAAACTCCTTCCCTTGGATTTGCTTCGAATCAGAGCTCTCCCTAAAAACCATCTTTACTGTCTCCCTTTGAGATAATGTATGGAAGACCTCTTATACCCCCCTGGGTTGGTCATTTCACAAGGATCTCTCACCCGAGATGTGTCTTTGCCTCTTTTATATCATCTCTGCTCGGAAATCTGGAAATATCAGGACCCAGTGTCCTCTCCAAACACTCCTCCCATAACACCTGGGAGTCTAGTCTATTATAATACCCCAGAGGAGAAAGGGACTCTTGCCCCAAAATGGAAATGCCCCTATCCTGTCATTCTCTGTACCCCCACTGCCGCCAAACTCTCCTTACCAGACAACCGTCTCACTCCCTGGATTCATATTTCTAGGTTGAAGCCATATCACCAGGAGGTCCCACCTGCTGACGACAGGACCACCCAGAGGAACTCCAAGAATCACCTCCTGAACCTCCCCTTAACTCCTGCTCTCCACACTCATCTCACCCATTTAAGTTGCAGCTCACACGGTGTTCCATGCAGCCCAATTCCTCTTAAAAAAGTAACAATGAGCTCTGCCAACACCCTAATCTTCTGTAACTGCTTGTTTTTTTGTGCTCTGCTTATTTTCTGTACTCTATCAGGACTGGTCTTTACCCACCTCTCCTACCATGTATTTATTCACTCTTCAGGAACGGTACTCAGAACATGGCATGCAGAAGGTCGGTGCAGTGGATACAACTACTTGCTTCATCCACAATTGCACCTCTATTTCCCTAAAATTGTCACCTTCAAGGACCTTCGTCCCTGGTAGCTGGAAATGGCCTTTCATTTGCTTCCTTTTTGATCAAACAAAAGACTATTGTCATTGGTGGCCTGAGATATATAATGGGTGCCCCTATTGGTCATGCAGGTTCCATGATGAACATGGTAGCTCTTCTTACCACTCACTTGGTTACCCAAAAGGGTGGACATCTAGTTACCTAAAGTGGCATAAAGGCTCTTCATCTGATAACAATGGATGGTATACTTTAGATATACCTGACCCCAAGGCCAAACGTTGGGGCTATGTTGAGTTTCCTGTCTATGCTCAGACAACCTCAGCCAGACCCACAATGTGGATGACTGTTGGCAGCACCCTGATTATGCCACCTAAGGCAACCATCCAGGTAGTCGAACACATTAAGGAGTCAGAATCAAAACTTCGAGATCTTATCCATAGCTCATCCAAAAGGGATTCAGACCCTTCAACCCCCTCAGGTCCCCCTGACACATGGCTCAATTTGTTACACCAAACTCTTCAATTATTAAAATCCACCCCTCTTTCTGTGCCTCCTTCTCAGTGCTTTCTCTGTGCTTCAATTAGTCGTCCACTTCTAGCAGCGGTCCCATTAGCGGCAGGAAATATTTCAGCAAAAACCTACAATTTCTCTAAGAAAGGACAACCCCTACATGTGACACGTATCCCACTGTGGGAAAGTTATTCCACCAATGCTTTATTTGCTTTCATCTGTTTCCACCTGCCAATAATGAATCCTTTACCAATTTGTTCCTTAAGCTTAAGCACCCAATCGAGCCCTGCGTTTATGCAACCTGGAAATTTCCTCTGGTGTAATGGGTCTTTAAGTACCTCAACGATCAATGTCTCTGGCACCTCTTTCTTGGTTACTGTAGTTCCTCAGCTGTCTTTGTATACTCCCACCGAATTCCGACAGTTGGCCCTACCTTCCCGAACCCGTAGGGCAGTCTTTCTGCCGGTTCTTGTAGGCCTCACTTTAACAACCTCAGTGGCGGGTCTCGGACTCTCTGGTGGAGCTATAGGTCATGTTCTATGGGCATCCAATGACCTGCAACAAAAACTGCAGGAAGCACTCGATACCACTGCTGAGTCTCTGGGCTCCTTGCAGCGCCAGGTTACTTCATTGGCACACGTGGCTTTACAGAACCAAAGGGCAATTGATCTTCTCACTGCAGAAAAAGGGGGTACATGCCTATTCCTCAGAGAGGGATGTTGCTATTATGTTAATGAATCTGGGCTGATAGAAAAAAATGTTGTTAAATTGCAGGAATTATCGACCAAATTGCTCAAACCTAGCTCCTCCAATCCCATAACAGGGTTCTTCCAATCCTATCTTGCCATGTACTTACTACCTATCTTGGGGCCCCTTATTGGGATGCTCCCTTTTTGTGCTCTCTTGCCATGCATAATGAAGTTCCTTCAAACCCAACTGCAAAAAATTTTTAATCAAAATTTCAACCAGCTTTTGCTTAGGCACTACCAGCCTCTGATGACCGATGAACCCCTAACATCTCCAAGAGAACAGTTCACTCCGTGATGAAGCTCACTACCAGGCACGATGGAATGCAACGTACATCAGACAGCGGGAGGCAACGAGCTTGGAGAACCTCCTAATCTGCCATCCTGGATTCATGAGTCTTTATGACATTCTAAGCTTCCTCATGGCCCTTGGCCTCTTCTATGTCAGTCCCCCAACATGGAACTTCTGCCAAAAATTGACCTTTGCTTTAATTTTTATCTTCATTCTGTTTTTATTCGCTCTGATCTTCTTCAGGTGCTGGTGACGCCATGTCCAGGCAACGCTTCCAGTATTTCCTTGAGTCTCTGTTACAGGACCAGTGGCTGATACCAACAATCTCCTCCATCCAGGACTGGTTTCATGCCATCGACAACTTGTGGCATCAGGGAACTTTCATAGACTTTACCCCTACTGAAGTAGCTATCTATACCACTGGGTTTTATTTCTGGCTGCCATGATATCCCAAGACCTGCCCCCCGAGCATTCGTCCACTTCCCTTTCTAGGCCCCACAGCACCCCTACACAGCAGGAATCAGCCAGAAATGACAAACAACACCCCAATTTCTAAAAAAACAAAAATGGAGGAATGTTAGGAAAAGTATAAATGGCAGCCATACCCCAGAGAAAAACCCCAACATGGCGCCTAAGGACTTCTTCTTCCTACCTTCTTCTTTTCTGCAGTGGCGTGAAAAGTCCCCGCCCTTGTTAACAATGCAGCCAGCGCCAATTTCAAATCTCGCTGGTGGGGAACCTTAGCCCCAATGAGAACTAATTCCTGGGCTCCGGAGCTGATATCTGAAAAAACTTATTCTCAGAACATGAGACCAAACCACAAACCCACAACCACACCCACAAAGGCACCTCCTTCCCCCATGTAGGTCTGTGACTATTCGGAGTGTTCTCTGACTGCTGGGCCATACTATGTTCCTCCGAAATGGCCTGTCTTCTCTCAGATCTGGTCTCCTTGGCCAACTCTGTGAAGTTGACAGGAACCAGCGGTGAGCCACTACCTTCTTTCTCAGGAAAGGCCCCTCTTCAGAGCTCTTCTGGCATTTGGACATCTTCAAATCAGTAGGTACCAAGAAAGACTGACCCTGTCCTTGGTAAATCCAAACAAGTGAGACAACTGGGACTGCGACTGGGACTGGCTCGGGGTGCCTGGCTTCCTGGATCCCAAGTTCAGAGAGTTCCAACACCAAGGAAGTGAGGTGAGGTCACTTCCTTCAGGAACTGAATGAGGTCACTGCCTTGGCAACCACTTTGTTTTAACAGTTGCTTCTTATGGTCCCTTTAGATGGAGGCTGCCCCTACTTCCTGTGACCCTTTCATAAGTTAGAATGAGATATAATCCATAGGCTCTCAGGAACAGCTCTCCATAAGGCCTGGTTTGGTCCGTCTTCTCTACATTAAGAAGACAGAGGGTGATTCAGACACCAAACTTCATCCTACCATGTTGTTTTCCATGGAAGATGACTTTTGCTCTCTCAGGTCCTTCATAGCTGCCTACATCTTCTCCAGGGATCCTTTCTGCACATACCTTTGAGGTTCTCATCAGGTGGAAGATCCCATACATTCCTGAATTGTAAGACCAACACTGTCACTGCTTTTCTGTAAAGATAGATTGAGGGAAGAGTGTATGGTTAGTGTTAATAACATTTTCAATTTTGGTTAGGAACCATTCTGCTCGATGAACAATGGTATTGGGAACCTGCGATATTTATAAGAATATAGAGGTGAAATATATGAACGAAAAGAGAAATCTAAGTAAGAATTGAAGCCCAGAAGGTCATTGGGTCCTTGATTGGGATACTTAGCATTGAATTACGTTCTGCACAGATGTCTCAGATAAATCGATATACAATGGCATAGGACCTTGTACCTTGGATGATTGAATGTAGAAGAGAACATCCAGTCAAAAAGGGATAGTCGGTAGGATTAGGAAGACAGTAGGTAGGTTTAGGAAGAAGAGTGAATATAGGATTTGGACCAAAGTTTTTTAGCAATAGGGTTTCGGTTAGAGAGTGAATGGTAGTGATAGCACATGTGAAGATTCAGTCACAATGATGAACTGGGGAAAATATGTAGGAAAGCAGATATCAATAGACACATTACAAAATCATTCAAAGTGTAAACTGAGTGACAGCTTTAGACATATTCAACAGGGTTGAGTTTGAATATATAATCTTTGAAAGAAACAAATACGTAGTCACCAATAGGATTTTCATTTGAGATCATTAGGCAACCTGGACATGGATATTTTTAGTAATCCATGTTCACTTTCCATTTAGGTATGGTACAATCATAAGTGTGAACTTTGCTTTTTGCTGTTCAGAATATTACTGTGATAAAATGTATATGTAGATCAGGTTACATGTATTTGTTCCACCATTTCTGGGAGCAATATTTTGAAGACGTATAAATTAGTATTGGGGGTATAAAGAGGTGTACCCTGTGTCTATGAATATAGAGATAATACATGAATAGACCATACTGTGAATAAATAATATAACTGGTTCCACTTTAAATAATGGATTGAATTGATATCTGTAACTAATAAGAAATCTTATATTGATATACAATCATTCTTTCCAACCACTTATACATTTAATGGTAATATTAGGGTTATGGTTTATCATGACGGGTGTTTTGCTTCAAATATGATAATGGAAATCGAAAATAATGTGTTTGTAAAGAAGTCTCATGAAAAGAGCAGTCAAGAAACATGGAGGAATACATGGGTACTGAAGCAGGAAGTGATTTGAAGTTAAACAAATGCGTATAAAGTTGCTAAATTGTGGATGAAATATGAATCCTATGATGTGCATAAACTGAAGAAATAGTAATGTTCCAGTGTTGAATAAAAATGAACGTCAAAATGCACATCATGTCCCATAGAAATCTACTTGCATTGATGTTAAACTCGGGTCAGTTACTGTAGAAATATTATGATTTGGCTTTTTTTTTTGGTGTTATAATACAATTTATTTTAGTACTAGCATGACACAGAATGTAGAGGAAGGAACAATGGATTTTTAGTTATAGCACTAATGATCTAACATTTAATGACTATTTTGGGGAGTCTAGAAATTACATAAGGCTATGTAACATATTGTTTTTTATTTAACATTCAACAAAGCTTGGAATTTTGGTAATATTTCAAGTTTTTTATTTTTTGTTTTTCAGTTGTTGATGGACCTTCATTTTGTTTATTTTTATGTGGTGCTGAGAATAGAACCCAGTGCCTCACACATGCTAGACAATCATGTTACCACTGAGCCATAAACCCAGCCCAGCCACTTTTTTCTTAACATCGAATATGCCTCTTCCTCTTCTTTACTCACTTTCTTCCTCATTTTCCCCCTTCTCTCTCTTCCTTTTTCATTTTCCATCCATATCAATTTTTCTCTCATGTCATTACAAACAGTATCTTGCTATGAAATTTAAATTTAAGACTGTTTTTTATAGTCATTCTTTTTTCTTGAGAAAACGTTAAAATTATAATCACCTGATAGATATATCACTATACATTTATTATATATATGTATCTATATTCATGCATATGCATTACAAATATAAATGTATATATACATTTACATTTAAAAGTACTTTGATTAGCCTGTTAGATATAATATAGACCATATCTTTCTTAATTCTCAAGTCTTCCAGAATTAACATCTTACAGTGAAAATCAATTAAACATATTTAAGTAAACAGGTTTCTTTCTTATTTATCTATACTGATAATTTAAAGTTTTATATCACATTAAGCGATAATATGGCATAATATATCTTATGAATTAGAGAAAAATTTTTTAAAAAACCTATTAATTAAGGACCATATGCACTGACATTTTAAATGGCTTTCTCGTGATTTCAATTTCTATCAATTGTGTATTAATTGCCAAATTTTTATTTTAGTACTTTTCATATTCATAATTGATATAAAGTCAATTGTTTAATTCTTCTTGTAAGTAGTTACTTATTACAGCAGGGAAATTATTAATAATTCTAAATCTTTATAAGAAAAATTGTGCAAAGATATTTTCATGCAAAATTAAGAATAATTGCATGCTCTGAATGTTTGATTGTTAATACATATAACAAAAAGCTTTTGATGAGTCTCTTCCCCAGTAAAACATAAAATGCAAAGATATAGTTGGGTATGTATGTCCAAATAAAGATAAGGAGAAATACACATTATTAACTAGAAACAATTAAATAAAAGAAGAAAAGAAAAATCCAACACATTGTACGAACTTGTCAGATGAGGTAGTATTCTGGAAGAATAGCCTAAGGTTAGACCTGGTCCATGACAAAATATTAACTAAAAAAATGAAATATGAAAAATATAGGAAATGCTATGAATTTTTCATGAAGGTAGGTGAATTATCCTTTAATCTCAATTTATGTGCATTTTCAAAAGCCAAATTTCTGGTAAAATAAATTTGTGATAGTTACAACTACACAAAACAAAGTTTCTGCTAAAAAAAATGAATGCATCTCAACACTTTTTTAGCTGATTTCTTCCCACTGAATTTTAAACCTTTATTTATTTATTTATTTTTATTGGTTGTTCAAAACATTACAAAGTTCATGATATATCATCTTTGATACATTTTTCTCATTTGGATTATGAACTCCCATTTTTTCCCCAAATAAGAATTGCAGAAATACATTGGTTACACATTCACATTTTTACATAATGGCATATTAGTGACTGTTGTATTCTTCTACCTTTCCTATCCCCTACTATCCCCCCTCCCCTCCCCTCCCATCTTCCCTCTCTACCTCATGTGCTGTTGTTTAATTCTCTCCATTATTTCCCTACCATTTCCCCTCACAACCTATTATGTGTAATTTTGTGTGTCATTGAGGGTTTCCTACCATTTCCATATGCTTTCTGTTCTCTCTCCCTTTCTCTCCCCTCACTCATTTTGTATAATGTTAATCTTTTCCTCATGCTCTTCCTCCCTTTCTGTTCTTAGTTGCTCTCTTTATATCAAAGAAGACATTTAGCATTTGTTTTTTAAGGATTGGCTAGCTTTGCTTAGCATATTCTGCTCTAATGCCATACATTTCCCTGCAAATTCTATGATTTTGTAATTTTTTAGTGCTGCGTAATACTCCATTGTGTGTAGATTCCACATTTTTTTATCCATTCATCTATTGAAGGGCATCTAAGTTGGTTCCACAGTCTAGCTATTGTGAATTGTGCCGCTATGATCATTGATGTGGCAGTATCCCAATAGTACGCTGTTTTAAGATGCTCAGAGAATAGTCCAAGAAGGGTGATATCTTTGTCAAATGGTGGATCCATTCCCAGCATTCCCAGGAATCTCCATACTGTTTTCCAAATTGGCTGCACCAATTTACAGTCCCACCAGCAGTGTACAATTGTCCCCTTTTCCCCACATCCTCGCCAACACTTACTGTTTTTTGACTTCCTAATGGCTGCCGATCTTACTGGAGTGAGATGGTATCCTAGGGTGGTTTTGATTTGCATTTCTCTGACTGCTAGAGATTGTGAGCATTTTTTCATGTACTTGTTGACTGATTGTATGTCCTCCTCTGTGAAGTGTCTGTTCAGGTCCTTGGCTCATTTGTTAATTGGGTTATTTGTTATCTTATTTTTTTAATTTTTTGAGTTCTTTGTATATTTTGGATATTAGGGCTTTATCTGAAGTGTGAGGGGTAAAAATTTGTTCCCAGGATGTAGGTTCTCTATTTACCTCTCTTATTGTTTTTCTTGCTGAGAAAAAAAAAAAAACTTTTTAGTTTAAGCAAGTCCCATTAATTTATTCTTGTTATTAATTCTTGGGCTATGGGTGTCCTATTAAGGAATTTGGAGCCCGACCCCACAGTATGTAGATCGTAGCCAACTTTTTCTTCTATCAGATGCAGTGTCTCTGATTTGATATCTAGCTCCTTGATCCACTTTGAGTTAACTTCCTTGCTTGGCGAGAGAAAGGGATTCAGTGTCATTTTGTTACATATCGATTTTCAATTTTTTTAGCACCATTTGTTGAAGATGCTATCCTTCGTATATTGCAGGTTTTTAGCCCCTTTTATCAAATATAAGAAAGTTGTAATTTTGTGGATTGGTTTCTGTGTCCTCTATTCTGTTCCATTGGTCCACCTGCCTGTTTTGGTACCAGTACCATGCTGTTTTTGTTACTATTGCTTTGTAGTACAGTTTGAACTCTGGTATCGCTATACCTCCAGATTCAAACTTCCTGCTTAGAATTGCTGTTGCTATTCTGGGTCTTTTGTTTTTCCATATGAATTTCATGATTGCTTTATCATTTCTACAAGAAATGTCGTTGGGATTTTGATTGGCATCAATTTAAACCTGTAGAGAATTTGGGTAATATCGCCATTTTGATGATGTTATTTCTGCCTATCTATGAATTGGGTATATTTTTCCATATTCTAAGATCTCTTCTATCTCTTTAGGGTTCTGTAGTTTTCATTTATAAATCTTTCACCTCTTTTGTTTGGTTGTTTCCCAACTATTTAATTGTTTTTCCAATTATCTTATTTTCTTTGAGGATATTTTGAATAGAGTGGTTTTCCTCATTTCCATTTCAGAAGTTTTGCTGCTAATATACAGCAATGCTTTTGATTTATGCGAGTTGATTGTATATCCTGCCACTTTGCTGAATTCATTTATTAACTCTAGCAGTTCCTCTGTAGACCCTTTTGCGTCTGTTAAATATATTATCATGTCATCCGCAAATAGCGATAATTTAAGTTCTACTTTTCCTAGTTTTATGCCTTTAATTTCTTTTGTCTGACTAATTGCTATGCCTAGTATTTCAAGAACTAAATTAAATAGAAGTGGTGATAGAGGGCATCCCTCTTGTTCCAGATTTTAGAGGGCATGCCTTCAGCTTTTCTCAATTTAGGATGATGCCAGCCTGAGGTTTATCATATATAGCTTTTGCAATCTTGAGGTAAGTTCCTGTTATCCCTAGTTTTTCTAGTGTTTTCAACATAAAGGGATGTTGAACTTTGTCGAATGTTTTTTCTGAATCTATCGAGATGATCATATGGTTGTTGTCTTTAAGTCTATTGATGTGGTGAATAGCATTTATTGATTTCCGTATAATGAACCAGCCTTGAATCCCAGGGATGAATCCTACATGATCATGGTGCATAATTTTTTTGATATGCTTTTGTATTCGATTCACCAAGATTTTATTGAGAATTTTTGCATCCAAGTTTATTAGAGATATTGGTCTGTAGTTTTCTTTCTTTGAAGTGTCTTTTTCAGGTTTTGGGATCAGGGTGATATTGGCCTCATAGAATGAATTTGGAAGAGTTTCTTCTTTTTCTATTTTTTGAAATAGCTTGAAAAGTATTGGTATTAATTCCTTTTTGAAGGTTATGTAGATCTCTGCTGTATACCCATCCGGTCCATGGCTTTTTTTTGTTGGTAGTATTTTGATGGCTTCTTCAATTTATTCCTTTGTTATTGTTCTGTTTAAATTGTGTCTGTCTTCCTGACTCAATCTGGGCAGATCACATGACTTAAGAAGTTTATTGATATCTTCACTATCATCTATTTTATTGGAACATAGGTTTTCCATATACTTTCTAATTATCTTCTTATTTCTGTAGTGTCTGTTGTGATATTGCCTTTTTCATCCCGTATGTTAGTAATTTGAGTTCTCTCTTTTCTTCTCTTCCTTAGCATGGCTAAGGGTCTATAAATCTTATTTATTTTTTCAAAGAACCAACTTTATTTTTATCAATATTTTCAATGTTTTTTTTGTTTCAATTTCCTTGATTTCTGCTCTAATTTTAATTATTTCTTGTCTTCTACTACATTTGCTGTTGTTTTGCTCTTCCATTTCTAGGTTTTTGAGGTGTAGTGTGAGTTCATTTATTTGCTGTTTTTTTCTTTTTTTTTTTTTGAGGAAAGAACTCCAAGAAATGAATTTCCCTCTTAAAACTGCTTTCATTGTGTCCCATAGATTCCAGTGTGTTGTGTCTGTATTGTCATTTGTCTCTACGAATTTTTTAATCTCCTCCTTTATGTCTTCTGTAAACCATTTATCATTCAGTAGTATGTTGTTCATTTTCCATGTGATGTAGGATTTTTCCTTCCTTCTTTTATCATTGATTTCCAGATTCATTCCATTATGATCAGATATGGTGCATGGTATTATCTCCACGACTTTATATTTACTAATAATTGCCCTATGGCATAATATATGGTCTACCTTTGAGTAGGATCCATGTGCTACTGAGAAGAACGTGTATCCACTTTTTGATGGTTGATATATTCTATATATGTCGGTGAAGTCTAGGTTACTGATTTTGCTGTTGAATTCTATAGTTTCTTTATTCAGTTTTTGTCTAGAGGATCTGTCTAATGGCTAGAGCGGTGTGTTGAAGTCACCCATAATTATTGTGTTGTAGTTTATTTGACTCTTGAACTTGAGGCGAGTTTGTTTTATGAGTGTTGCAGCTCAATTGTTTGGTGCATACAAATTGATAATGGTTATGCATTGTTGGTGCAAGGTTCCTTTTAACAGTATATAGTGTCCTTCTTTATCCCTTTTGATTAACGTAGGGTTGAAGTTGATTTTATTCGATATGAGTATGGCCACTCCTGCTTGCTTCCGAGGGTCATGTGAGTGGTATGATTTTTCCCAAACTTTTAATTTTAGCCTCTGTATGTCTTTACCTATCATATGAGTCTCCTGAAGGCAGCATATTGTTGGATTTTTTTCTTTTTTGATCAAGGTTACTAGCTTATGTCTCTTGATTGGTGAGTTTAGGCCATTAACATTTAAGGTTACAATTGAAATATGATTTGTACTTCCAGTCATGTTTATTTATTTATTTATTTATTTATTTTGGTTAGTTTTTACTTTTTGGTTATTTTCCTCTCCCTTTACTGAGATACCTCCCGCTGCTAGTTTCAGGCATTACTTTTCAAATCCTCTTCTTGTAGTATTTTGCTCAAAATGCTTTGCACTGCTGGTGTTTTGGCTGTGAATTCTTTTAGCTTTTGTTTATCGTGAAAGACTTAAATTTCATTGTCAAATCTGAAGCTTAATTTTGCTGGATACAGTATTCTTGGTTGGAATCCATTTTTTTTTGAGCGTTTGAAATACTTTTTTCCAGGATCTTCTTGCTTTCAAAGTTTGTGATAAAAAATCAGTCGTTAACTTTATTGGTTTACCCCTGAATGTAATCTGCCTACTTTATCTCCTAGCTTTTAATATTCTCTCTTTGTTCTGTATGTCCTGGTTCTGGCTATCTTCATAATTATTTGTCTTGGAGTTGGTCTATTATGGTTTTGAATGCTTGGGGTCCTGTAGGCTTCCAGGATTTGGCAATTCATTCCATCTTTTATCTCTGGGAAATTTTCCAGAAATATTTCATTTAATATGTTGTCCATTCCTTTGGTTTGAATCTCTATGCCTTCTTCTATCCAGATGACACTCAAATTTGTTTTTTTTATGACATCCCATATCTCTTGAATAGATTGCTCATGGGATTTAAGCATCTTTTCTGTGTTTACTCTATTCTTTTCAAGTTGATAAACTTTGTCTTCATTATCTGATGTTCTAACTTCTAATTGATCTAGTCTATTTGTAATATTCTTCGTTTGAGTTTTTAATTTGGTTTATAGTTTTCTGCATTTCTAGGATTACTGTTTGATATTTCTTTTTAAGATCTCTATCTCCTGGTAAAGCTCGTTCTTTGCCATTTGAATTTGTTTGTTTATTTGATTTTCAAAATATACTTTTATTGCTTGGACTTGCTGCCTCATGTCTTCTCTAATATTCCTTTCCATCTGAGTTAGGTATGCCTTGAGTTTTTTTCCCTATCCCTATTTCTGATGCTTCTCGGTCTTCCTGTAGAATTTTTTTCCCTTGTTTTTTCATGATGTTCACATTACTTTTCAGCTCTATTGATTGCTGTGTTTCTGCTCTCTTCAATAGATTTGTTTTGGTTTTGTATATCTCTGTTGTCTCTCTTTTGTGTTTGTAGACTATGCCTGCAAAAGTGGATTCCGCTTGGAAGGAATTCCGACAGCTGAGCTCCAGTGATGTCACCTGTCTGCTATGGCGGGCCCCAGGCTCCTTGCCGGGGTGTTTGAATGGGGGGGTGGGACTGGACTGTCTCTGGCTGGTTTCACCTCCCGGTCGCTGGCGGGCGGGCGGTCTCCAGCCATCCAGTCGTGCAATCAGTGAATGGGCTGTCACTGGCGGACGGGTGATCTCTAGCTGCCCAATTGCGCAGGCAGCCAGCGGGTGATTGGTTGCTGGTGGGCAGGCATTCTCCAGCCGCCTAGTCAAGCGGGTCTGTCCTCTAGTCCCCTGGTTTCCTCTGCGAGTCCTGATTTCCCCTGCTACACCAGATTTCCCCTGAGTGATGCCTCTTGGCAGATCAAACTGAACTCTTTGCCTGCCGTTTCTTGCGTGTGGAGGGTGTCTATTGGGAACCCTGGCACTCTATTGTTTTGAATTTTTCCGCTTGCCCCACCCATTGCGCTGGCTAGACAAGTTTCGTTTTCACCGGTGATGGGAGGGGAAGTTGAAGGTCAGGTGCCACTAGTTTTCCCCCCGTCTTTGTGAAGGCTTTCTCTGGTAATCGCTCCCCCGGAAAGCCTAAGAGAGAATTTTTGCAAATTACCTGCTGTATGGGAGATAAGCTGAGTAACACACACCTGTTTTGTTGTTGCAATCTGTCGGAGAGTGGCGGTGGATACTTCAGCTCTCCAAGATGGTGGCCGTTGGTTTCCTCGATGGAGTTTCGGTTGTGGGGCATAGAACTGTAGCACTTTCTTCCCCATCTGAAATCCCGAGCTCAGCCCCGGGCTCAGTGGCGGGTGAGCCAGCCGGATTCCACAGAATTTGTAGCAACGTTTCTCCCTGCATGCTGGTCGCTTCTCGGTGGAGGCCCGCCGTCTGTAGCCATGGCACGGGCCGCACGGATCAGTCATCCCAGATCTTTGGTCGCATAGTTGGCTCTTGTTTGAGACTCAATTACAGGACCTTGGTGGTGGAAAGCATTCTTCTAGGTTCCAGGCACACCCATTTTTCTGTAAGATCCTAGCAAGATACTTTTTCGTCATTCTAACTCCTTATTCACATGTGAAGTGGCGCAGTACAATGGGTGTGATGCACTCTATTCATGGCCATCTTGCAATGTCAAAATATTAGGATTTCTATGCACCATTTACTGAAGATAGTTTTCAGTACTAGTAAACCAAAATGTATTTCGGGTGGATGAATATTTCTGAGAATAATCTTTTGAAAAGTAGATTATAAATCCACATACATGAATATGAATGAAATTTGGGAGTGCATAATAAGACACATATATTTCATATTTTGAAAAATCTGGAGGATATATATATATATATATATATATATATATATATATATATATACACAGACACACACAGAGAGACATTAAAAAGTAGCATTATATATGCCAATCGAAATTCATCATGAAATACATATCATCCACAGATTCAAAAATATTCATTTTACTGAACATGGATTTATGTATAATGCTATTCAAATAGGAGGATCACCCATAGGTTGAATTCTCAGTTCCAACAGCTTTTAGAAGGAGTGATATCTTCTCAGTTCCAACAGCTTTTAGAAGGAGTGATATCTTCTCACAATTTCTATATGCCAAGTCAGCCACCTCACCAAAAATATACGTGTGATACCAGGTATGATTCTATATGTGCATATAAAATTACATGTGCTAAACAGGCTACAGAGAAAGGGAGACAGGAATTCACATATTTGTTAACTTTAAAAAAACATGGAGAATTCTTTCAACCAAATAATTGACTAGATTCATAACTCCTACCATATATAATGCAAAAGGCAAGTCCAACTATACACGATGCCTCCTCTGAACTGCTTGTATTTCAATTCTGTTTGGGTTATTATTCTCCATCATATTATGATTAGTAGTCAGAGTTTAGTAGCGTAGGGGTTAGTGTGAGGGATTCACCATTTTGACTGGAAAATTGTAAAATGAATCCAATGTGTATGCAAATATGTGCTACAAAAAATTGTTCCCACTGTCATCCAGAACAATGGCTTGACATTACCTACTCCCCAAGTAAGACAAAATTAGAGGAGAAGAGTTAGAAAATCTGTGAATACATATCTGGCATGGAATATGCTAAGGAGTTTCCAAAAGTAAGGGACAGGGTAAAC